>NC_090034.1:1957312-2244812 GCF_037176765.1 Anolis sagrei | reverse complement strand
TCTGGCACCACGAGATGCAGAGCCAACCTCAAGAAATGGGTCCACAAAGTGGAATCCTCGACATGCGAGTGTGGAGAAGAGCAAACCACTGACCACCTGCTGCAATGCACCCTGAGTCCTGCCACATGATGCACAAGGGAGGACCTTCTTATAGGAACACCAGAGGCACTCCAAAAGGGGCAGAACATCACTTGCTGGGCCTGCTGCAGTTGCCTGCTTGAGTCAGTGCAGTTTCCTGTTCATGTTTCACTTTCATACCAGACATGCCTTAGTCATGACTTTCAGAATCCCTTGTGATAGCCGGGAAACGTGAACAAGAGGTTGCAACTGCACTGATGTCTCACTTATGGGTTTCCGATGGGTGGGCTAGATAGTGTTTTTTCCCCTCTTCCTATCCAATTTATTATTATTTATTTATTTGGAAGTTTTCTATACCGGCCTTCTCACCTCAACGGGGACTCAGGTCGGTTTACAGCATATAAGAAAGTACAGTAATATGTAAGTACAACAAAGTGCAAAGTCATTACATATTAAAATGTTGTTGTTGTTCATTCGTTCAGTCGTCTCCGACTCTTCGTGACCTCATGGACCAGCCCACGCCAGAGCTCCCTGTCGGCCGTCACCACCCCCATCTCCTTCAAGGTCAGTCCAGTCACTTCAAGGATGCCGTCCATCCATCTTGCCCTTGGTCGGCCCCTCTTCCTTTTGCCTTCCACTTTCCCCAGCATCATTGTCTTCTCTAGGCTTTGCTGTCTCCTCATGATGTGGCCAAAGGACTTCCACTTTGTCTCTCATCTCCTTCCTTCCAGTGAGCAGTCGGGCTTTATTTCCTGGAGGATGGACTGGTTGGATCTTCTCGCAGTCCAAGGCACTCTCAGCACTTTCCTCCAACACCACAGCTCAAAAGCATCAATCTTCCTTGGCTCAGACTTCCCGAAGATCCAGCTCTCACATCCGTAGGTGATTATGGGGAAGACCATGGCTTGGACTAGGCAATGGATCTTGGTTGCCAGTCTGATCTTCTCGTCTCCTTCCCTCCAATGAGCTTTAGTCGGGCTTTGTTTCCTGGAGGATGGACTGGTTGGATCTTCTCGCAGTCCAAGGCACTCTCAGCACTTTCCTCCAACACCACAGCTCAAAAGCCTCTCTCTTCCTTCGCTCAGCCTTCCCGAAGGTCCAGCTCTCACATCCGTAGGTGACTACAGGGAAGACCATGGCTTGGACTAGGCAATGGATCTTGGTTGCCAGTCTGATGTCTCTACTCTTGACTATTTTATCGAGATTGGACATTGCTCTCCTCCCAACATATTAAAATAGTACACTGAAATACAATAAAAACATCATCATCACAATTACCTAAGCCAAATCGTCAATCCAGTCATAGTCATAGTCATACTCATAGTCACAGTTCATCACAGTTCAGCACAAGGAAGGCGGTCATAGGTTCATTCCTCAAATGCCACATTCCAGAGCCAGGTCTTTAGTAGTTTCCTGAACGTCAGGAGGGAGGGGGCAGATCTGATCTCTAGTGGGAGGGAGTTCCAAAGCTGGGGAGCCACCACCGAGAAGGCCCTGTCCCTCGTCCCCACCAACGTGATTGCGAGGGTGGTGGGACTGAGAGCAGCCAGTGGAGCTGGCGTAACAGAGAATCATAGAATCATAGAATCATAGAATCAAAGAGTTGGAAGAGACCTCATGGGACATCCAGTCCAACCCCATTCTGCCAAGAAGCAGGAATATTGCATTCAAATCACCCCTGACAGATGGCCATCCAGCCTCTGCTTAAAAGCTTCCAAAGAAGGAGCCTCCACCACACTCCCTCCGGGGCAGAGAGTTCCACTGCTGAACGGCTCTCACAGTCAGGAAGTTCTTCCTCATGTTCAGATGGAATCTCCTCTCTTGTAGTTTGAAGCCATTGTTCCGCGTCCTAGTCTCCAAGGAAGCAGAAAACAAGCTTGCTCCCTCCTCCCTGTGGCTTCCTCTCACATATTTATACATGGCTATCATATCCAGAGGGGTCGTATGGTCTCTGTACCCCGCTCCTGTTAGCAATCTGGCTGCCGCACGTTGGACTGGTTGAAGCTTCCGGGCAGTCTTCAGAGGCAGTCTTCAGAGGCAACCCCACGTAGAGAGCGTTGCAGTAGTCTAAACGGGATGTAACCTTTTGCGGTTCATAAACATCCCAGGGAGAAGCGCAACAGAGTCCTTGCGACCCTGGAAAAGGTGGGCAGTGGTAGGCTCCTTGGCAGCCCCCTTGGTCTTAAGGTCCTGTTGATCAATGCCAGATCCGTGAATGGTAAGACCGCAGCCATCCAGGACCTGATCCTGGATGAGAGGGCGGATCTGGCATGCATCACCGAGACCTGGTTGGACGAGGTGGGAGGTGTAAACCTTTCCCAACTGTGTCCTCCAGGTTTCGGAGTGCATCAACAGGCCAGACAAGGGGGGCGGGGAGGAGGGGTCGCAGTGGTCTTCCGGCAAACCATCGCCGTGACCAGATGCGTTGTCCCGCAAGCGTCTGGGTTTGAATGTGTCCACCTGAAGGTGGGGAGCCGTGACAGTGTGGGGTTCCTGCTGGTATATCGCCCACCCCGAGATCCAGCAGCTTCCCTGGCTGAGTTAGCGGAGGTGGTCTCTAATTCGGCCTTGGTCTCCCAGCGCCTTGTGGTGCTGGGAGACTTTAACATCCACGCCGAGACCACTTTATCTGGCGCAGCTCAGGATTTTATGGCCACCATGACGGCCATAGGACTGTCACAGATAATATCTGGCCCCACGCATCATGCTGGGCACACTCTTGACCTCGTCTTTGTGGCGGACGACGAATTGATCAGAGTGGAAGATCAAAACATCCTTCCAGTGTCATGGTCTGACCATCATCTGATCACATTTAGACTTACTGCGACCCTAAACCCCCCCAGGGGTGGAGGACAAATTAAGATGGTCCGCCCTAGGAGACTGATGGATCCGGATGGATTCCTGAGGAATCTTAGGGTTCTTCCTGCCTTGGAGCCTGGCGATTCTATCGACGCCTTAGTAACTCTCTACAATGGGGAGATGGCCAGGGCGTTAGATATGATCGCACCCGAACGCCCCATCTCGTTGTGTCGTGACAGGCCATCCCCTTGGTTCACCGAGGAGTTGGCCGTGATGAAGCATACGAGAAGGGGGCTAGAGCGCAAATGGAGGAAATCTCGAGACGTGTCTGACCGAACACGGGCTAGAGCCTCCCTTAAGGCATACTCCGCGGCTATACGGGCGGCCAGGAAGTCATTCACGACCACCCGTATAGCATCTGCAGCAAATAGATCATCGGAGCTGTTTCGGGTCGTGGGTGAGCTCCTCCACCCTCCAGTGGTGGAGGAGCTCCCCGACGACCCTGCAGCTCGGTGTCGCGATTTCGCACACCATTTTGCAGATAAAGTCGCCCAGATACGCCTCGAGCTCGACTCCAATTCCATCGCAGTGCCAGAAGAGGTGACGGAGGCACCTGCTTGTCCGGTTTTATGGGATTCTTTTAGGCTTGTTCTTCCTGAAACCGTTGAGGAGATCCTTGGGGCTGTGAGAGCGACCACCTCATCCCTGGACCCATGCCCATCCTGGCTCATTAAATCAGCCAGAGGGGGGTTGCTTGACTGGTTTGTACCAATTATCAATACATCGTTGGAGCAAGGAATTTTTCCATCTAACCTGAAGCAGGCCGTGGTTCGCCCACTTATCAAAAAAGCTTCCCTTGACTCCTCGGTGTTGAATAATTACAGGCCGATCTCCAACCTCCCCTTTTTGGGAAAGGTGCTGGAGAGGGTGGTCGCCTCTCAGCTTCAGGGTTTCCTAGACGATACCAACTACCTAGATCAGTCACAGTCTGGTTTCAGGCCTGGCCATGGCACCGAGACAGCCTTGGTCGCCTTGGTGGATGACCTCCGCAGAGAGCTAGACAGGGGGAGTGTGACTCTGCTGGTTCTCCTGGACATCTCAGCGGCTTTCGATACCATCGATCATGGTATCCTTCTGGGTCGTCTCTCCGGGATGGGCCTTGGGGGCACGGTTCTGTCGTGGCTCCAGTCCTTCCTGGAGGGACGAACTCAGATGGTGAAGCTGGGAGAGGCCTGCTCTGACCCCTGGCCTTTGACCTGTGGGGTCCCGCAAGGCTCTATTTTGTCTCCCATGCTTTTCAACATCTACATGAAACCGCTGGGAGAGGTCATCCGGGGTTTTGGAGTTGGGTGCCATCTCTACGCAGATGACACACAACTCTACTACTCCTTTCCACCTAATTCCAAGGAGGCTTCTCAGGTGCTAGGTGAGTGCCTGGCCGCTGTGTCGATCTGGATGAGGAAGAACAAGCTGAAGATCAATCCCGACAAGACAGAGGTCCTCCTGGTCGATCGTAAACCGAATCGGGGTATAGGGTGGTTACCTGTGTTGGACGGGGTTACACTCCCCCTGAAGCCACAGGTCCGCAGTTTGGGCGTCCTCTTGGATTCTTCGCTTACACTTGAAGCTCAGGTGTCGGCGGTATCCGGGAGGGCCTTTGCGCAACTGAGACTTGTGCGCCAACTGCGACCATACCTCGTGAAGGCTGATCTGGCCGGGGTGGTCCACGCCTTGGTCACCTCTAGAATGGATTACTGCAATGCGCTCTACGTGGGGCTACCCTTGAAGACGGCCCGGAAACTGCAACTGGTCCAACGTGCAGCAGCCAGGATGCTAACCGGAGCCCATTATCAAGAGAGGTCTACCCCTCTGTTTAAGGAGCTCCACTGGCTGCCATTCATCTTCCGGGCCCAATTCAAGGTGCAGGTGCTCACCTATAAAGCCCTGAACGGTTTGGGACCACCCTACCTGCGTGACCGCATCTCCATCTACGAACCCACACGCTCGTTACGGTCATCCGGAGAGGCCCTGCTCGTGATCCCACCCACGTCGCAAGCGCGCTTGGTGGGGACGCGTGACAGGGCCTTTTCCGTGGCGGCCCCCAGACTTTGGAACCCCCTCCCTAAAGATCTCAGACAGGCCCCCACTCTAGCCGTTTTCAAAAGGAATTTAAAAACTTGGCTGTTCCGTTGTGCCTTCCCAAACTAGGAATCCCCATCCCAAGTCCTGGAAGCACTTTAGTACAACAAATGTTGCCGCACATCACACTTTAATCCTACGTTCCTCCTGCCATATCAGCACTTTTAACCCTGTACCCCTTTGCGCCGGCCGAACCAGTTTTAATAGTGTCTTGATGTATGTCATTTGCTGTTTATTTTGCTTAATTGTTTTGATTTGCTTGTTTACTGCTGTGATATGTTTTCTTTGTATTGTGTTTGTGGCTTCGACCTGTGTAAGCCGCATCGAGTCCTTCGGGAGATGCTAGCGGGGTACAAATAAAGTTAATAATAATAATAATAATAATAATGTAACCAGAGCGTGGACCACCGTGCCCAAGTCAGACTATCCAAATGGTGCGTTTGCAATCTCTAGTTGTTGGAATAATGTTCTGAGCTCTCATTTGTCCCATAAGGAGCCATCATTCTCACAAATGCCTTGTGATTGTGGTTTATGCATGTTGTGCAAGAAGAATGATGTTCTCCCGAGTCTTCAATCTAGCATTACAGCAAAGAAACGTGGACGGAGAGAAATGTTATTGAACTGTTTGGTGGTCCCAGCTTTCCATCTGAAACAGAGCAAGAAAAACAACAGGAGAACATTTCTCCCAGGGAAATGTGGACAATATTGTCATCTGCTGCCCACTGGTGGCCAAGGGTAGGAAGGACAAGGATCTGTGTTGTTGAAATTGAAATCCACAAGAAGCATATGGACAATTTCAACAGAAAGGAGGAAACCATGAAAATGAACAAAATCTGGCTACCGGTATTAAAAAACTCTAAAATTGCAACAGCAAAACAACAGAGAGGAAACAATCAGGAACAGCGAATCACCTCTCAACAAAAGATTGCTCCAGGCACAGTCAGCCCATTGTATGCTAATCAAGGTGGTCAGTTGAAACATTCACACCTAGCTCCAGCAGACAAGAGTCCTTTGCCCCACCCTGGTCATTCCACAGATATATAAACCCTTTTTCCTAGTTCCAACAGACCTCACTACCTCTGAGTATGCTTGCCAGAGATGCAGGCAAAACGTCAGGAGAAAATGCTTCTAGAACATGGCCATATAGCCCGGAAAAACCTAAAACAACCCAGTTAAATGATCTTTTATGCTTGAGAGGTATGTTTGCACAGGCTGGCAGCCTGCCCCCTTCCTGACTGTTTTACGTCTTTGGTGAGATAAATAGTAGGCTTGGGCGGTTTCGTTCGTTAATTTCGTAATTCATTATTAATTCGTATTTAAATTAGCTTACGATCCGATATTGAGCCATGCAGGACTACTGTGAGGAGTAATTAAAAATCGAAACAATTTTTCCAATTTATTTCGTATTGTTTCGTAATTGTTTTGTAATTGTTTCGTAATTGTTTCGAAATTGTTTCGTAATTGTTTCGTAATTATTTCCGTATCTCTGGTGCAAGTTTTATAATTGTTGTTTGTTTTATCAGTGATAAAAAAATAAATTATCACACCAACAGTCAACAACAGAGGGAGAGGGAAGCTTCAGAAGTTCCCCCTGTCCCATTAGCATATTGCGCAATCGCGTCCGCCATTAATGAATCGATTTGAAATTTACGAAATTTTGTAAATTTTGAAATTTTTTAAAGAAAAAATTTGGAATTCTTTAAAAAAACAAAACGCAATGGACCCCCTAAAAACGAAACGAGTTTAGAAACAAATTTTTCCGTTGTTACCCAAGCCTACTTTTAATTACACCAGAAGACAACTTATGGCTTGGCGAGCTATTGGCAATGCGATCCTGCCTAAAGAAATGGGGCATCTCCATCAGAAGGGTAGTTGTAGACCCTCATATTCACCCCCTCTTTGACACCGGGGTACCTTCTCGCCTTGTTCCATCAAGTCTCTGAGACAAATCCACAGACAGCTCCCCTGTTAGGGCCTCCCCTCCTGGTTTGTACCAATTCGAGACCCCATCTGCCCCAGTTGTTCCCACGCAATCAGCCACACTTCCCCACCCAAGAACACTTCCCCTGTTCAGCCCACTCAGTTCCCTCGCTGGTTCCTTGTCCACTTTAACATCGGAAGCATCTCCACCTGAAACCCAAGGGAGACTATTCTCCAGCCTTACTTCTTCTGAGAGCTGACTAGCCACAGATTCCAATCATGTAGGGGGGGAGGGGGACCTGAGGGGGGGGGGCACCATCCAGTTCATGTGGGGGAGGAGATGTGTTAGTCACCAACATCCCAGGGAGAAGCGCAACAGAGTTCTTGCGACCCTGGAGAAGGTAGGAAGTGGTAGGCCCCATGGCAGTCCCCTTGGTCTTAAGGTCCTGCTGATTAATGCCAGATCTGTCAATGGTAAGACTGCTGCCATCCAGGACCTGATCCTGGATGAGAGGGTGGATCTGGCTTGCATTACTGAGACCTGGTTGGATGAGCTGGGGGGAGTAAATCTCACTCAGCTGTGTCCACCGGGTTTCGGAGTGCATCAGCAGGCCAGACAAGGGGGGCGGGGAGGAGGTGTCGCAGTTGTCTTTCGGCAATCCATTGCCGTGGTCAGATGCTCTGTTCCGCAAGCATCTGGGTTTGTGTGTGTCCACCTGAGGGTGGGGAACCGTGATAGCGTGGGATTTCTGCTGGTGTACCGCCCACCCCGCGACCCAGCAGTTTCCCTGTCTGAGCTAGCAGAGGTGGTCTCCAATTCGGCCCTGGCCTCCCAGCGCCTGGTGGTGCTGGAAGACTTCAACATCCATGCTGAGACCTCCTTGTCTGGTGCAGCTCAGGACTTTATGGCCGCCATGACGACCATGGGGCTGTCACAAATTATATCTGGACCCACCCAGCAGGCTGGACATACACTCGACCTAGTTTTTGTGGAGGACAGTGGAATGATCAGAGTGGAAGAACAAAACATCCTTCCGGTGTCATGGTCTGATCACTATATGATCAGTTTTAGACTTTCTGCGACCTTCAACCTTCGCAGGGCTGGAGGACAGATTAAGATGGTCCGCCCCAGGAGACTGATGGATCCGGATGGATTCCTGAGGAATCTTGGGGTTCTTCCTGCCATGGAGCCTGGCGATTATGTCAACGCCTTGGTGGATCTCTACAACAGGGAGATGTCCAGGGCGATAGATACGATCGCTCCCGAATGCCCCATCATGTTGCGTCGTGACAGGCCGTCTCCCTGGTTCATCGAGGAGCTGGCTGTGATGAAGCATACGAGAAGGGGGCTAGAGCGCAAGTGGAGGAGATCTCGGGAAGTGTCTGATCAAGCATGGGCTAAAGCCTCTCTTAAAGCCTCTCTTAAGGCATATTCATGGCTATACGGGCGGCCAGGGAATCTTTCACGACCACCCGTATAGCGTCTGCAGCAAATAGATCATCGGAGCTGTTTCAGGTTATCAGGGAACTCCTTCATCCACCTGTGGGGGAGGAGACCTTCGACGACCCAGCAACTCGGTGTTGCGAGTTTGCACACCATTTTGCAGGCAAAGTTTCTCAGATACATCTCGAGCTTGACTCCAATTTTATCACAGTACCAGATGGGGTGATTGAGGCATCTGCTTGTCCAATTTTGTGGGATTCTTTTAGGCTTGTTCTTCCTGAAACCGTGGAAAAGGTCCTTGGGGCTGTGAGGGCGACCACCTCGACTCTAGACCCTTGCCCATCTTGGCTAATTAAATCGACCAAGGAGGGGTTGGTTGATTGATTTGTGTTGATCATTAACGCATCGTTAGAGCAAGGGATTTTTCCATCTAATTTGAAACAGGCTGTGGTTCGCCCACTCCTCAAAAAGGCTTCCCTTGACACCACGGTGCTGAACAATTACAGGCCGATCTCCAACCTCCCTTTTTTGGGTAAGGTGCTGGAGCGGGTGGTCGCCCTCCAGCTCCAGGGCTTCTTGGATGACATCAATTACCTAGATCAGGCACAGTCTGGTTTCAGGCCTGGTCACGGCACTGAGACGGCCTTGGTCGCCTTGGTGGATGACCTCCGTAGAGAGCTGGACAGTGGGAGTGTGACCCTGCTGGTTCTCTTGGACATCTCAGCGGCTTTCGATACCATCGATCATGGTATCCTTCTGGGTCGTCTCTCTGGGATTGGTCTCGGGGGCACGGTTCTGTTGTGGCTCCGGTCCTTCCTGGAAGGACCCCAGTTGGTGAAGCTGGGAGATGCCTGCTAGGACCCCTGGCCCTTGACCTGTGGGGTCCCGCAAGGCTCCATTCTGTCTCCCACGCTTTTCAACATCTACATGAAACCGCTGGGAGAGGTCATCCGGAGCTTTGGAGTTAGGTGCCACCTCTACGCAGATGACACACAACTCTACTACTCCTTTCCACCTAATTCCAAGGAGGCCTCTCAGGTGCTGGACGGGTGCCTGGCCACTGTGTCTATCTGGATGAGGAGGAACAAGCTGAAGATCAATCCCGATAAGACAGAGGTCCTCCTGGTCGATCGTAAACTGGATCGGGGTATAGGGTGGCAACCTGTGTGGGACGGGGTTACACTCCCCCTGAAGCCACAGGTCCGCAGTTTGGGAGTCCTCTTGGACTCATCGCTCACGCTTGAAGCTCAGGCGTCGGTGGTGTCTGGGAGGGCTTTTGCACAATTAAGACTCGTGCGCCAACTGTGACCGTACCTCGCGAAGGCTGATCTGGCCGGGGTGGTCCATGCCTTGGTCACCTCTAGGTTGGATTACTGTAATGCGCTCTACGTGGGGCTGCCCTTGAAAACGGCTCGGAAATTCCAACTTGTCCAACGAGCGGCGGCCAGGATGTTAACTGGTGCTCCCTACAGAGAGAGGTCAACCCTCCTGTTCAAGGAGCTCCACTGGCTGCCATTTATTTTCCGAGCCCAATTTAAGGTGAAGGTGCTTACCTACAAAGCCCTGAACGGTTTGGGACCAGCCTACCTGCATGACCGCATCTCCATCTACGAACCCACGTGTTCACTACGCTCATCTGGAGAGGCTCTGCTCGTGATCCCGCCTGCGTCGCAAGCAAGCTTGGTGGGGACACGAGACAGGGCCTTTTCCGTGGTGGCCCCCCGTCTCTGGAACACCCTCCCCAAAGATCTTAGACAGGCTCCTACATTGGCAGTCTTCAAAAAGAATTTGAAGACCTGGCTGTTCCGATGTGCCTTTCCAGAATAGGAAATTTCCAATACCAAGTCCCATAAGCACTTGATTAGAATAAGATTGCCGCACACTGCACATTGCACTTGCCTTATAATCCCTACATATCACCTGTCACATCAGCACTTTTTAATCCCGTACCCTTTACTCTGGCCAGGCCTAGTTCTATTGCCTGTGGTTTCGTTGTTTTAATATTGCTTTAATTGTTTTAATTTGCTTTAAGTGTATTGTTGTGTTGTGTGTTGAGGCCTTAGAATCATAGAATCCTAGAATCCAAGAGTTGGAAGAGACCTCATGGGCCATCCAGTCCAACCCCATTCTGCCAAGAAGCAGGAATATTGCATTCAAATCACCCCTGACAGATGGCCATCTAGCCTCTGTTTCAAAGCTTCCAAAGAAGGAGCCTCCACCACACTCCCTCCGGGGCAGAGAGTTCCACTGCTGAACGGCTCTCACAGTCAGGAAGTTCTTCCTAATGTTCAGATGGAATCTCCTCTCTTGTAGTTTGAAGCCATTCTTCCATTGCGTCCTAGTCTCCAAGGAAGTGGCCTTTGTAAGCCGCATTGAGTCCTTCGGGAGATGCTAGCGGGGTACAAATAAAGTTTAATAATAATAATAATAATAATAATAATAATAATAATAGGGACTTGCAGGTTGAGAACCACTGATGTAGACCTTGCATATACCAAAAAAAAAAAAAAACATATTGGAGATCGAAATACATTGTATTGTCATATCTGTTCTCTGTGGCTGGAAAATCAACTCCCATATATTGGCACTTTTCTAGCATAGTCGTAATATTGTGATGAGAAACTAACCGTGACAGTTCTGAGCTACACTTTTATAGTCAACACTCACAAAAGTAACAGAAAAGGTACTATTTGGGTCAGTTAATGATGATCTATGAGGTCTCTTCCAACTCTAGCCTGGCTCGAGAGCAGTATGTGTGAAAAAGATCTTGGAGTCCTCGCGGACAACAAGTTAAACATGAGCCAGGAATGTGATGTGGCGGCAAAAAAAGCCAACGGGATTTTGGCCTGCATCAAGAGGAGCCTAGTGTCTAGATCTAAGGAAGTAATGCTACCCCTCTATTCTGCTTTGGTTAGACCACACCTGGAATATTGTGTCCAATTCTGGGCACCACAATTCAAGAGAGATATTGACAAGCTTGAATGTGTCCAGAGGAGGGCGACTAAAATGATCAAGGGTCTGGAGAACAAGCCCTATGAGGAGCGGCTTAGGGAACTGGGCATGTTTAGTCTGAAGAAGAGAAGGCTGAGAGGAGATATGATAGCCATGTATAAATATGTGAGAGGAAGCCACACGGAGGAGGGAGCAAGCTTGTTTTCTGCTTCCCTGGAGACTAGGACGCGGAACAATGGCTTCAAACTACAAGAGAGGAGATTCCATCTGAACATGAGGAAGAACTTCCTGACTGTGAGAGCTGTTCAGCAGTGGAACTCTCTGCCCCGGAGTGTGGTGGAGGCTCCTTCTTTGGAGGCTTTTAAGCAGAGGCTGGATGGCCATCTGTCAGGGGTGATTTGAATGCAATATTCCTGCTTCTTGGCAGAATGGGGTTGGACTGGATGGCCCAGGAGGTCTCTTCCAACTCTTTGATTCTATGATTCTATGATTCTAATATGTGCGTAACCGACCCTTTTGGATTAGTGAGAGAGTGCTTCCTGTTAAACTCTTCTACACCAATTATGTAACTTCCAATAAAGAACACCCTAGGCGCCATCATGTATTCTGCCATACGTAGCTTCATAGAATGCAGTTCAAAGCAGTTCAATGATATCCTATAGTATTGCAGATGGGGCCTAGTTGCAAGGGTTGTCTCAACTGTTGTTGACATGGGGCAGCCTCAGCTGATCACAAACACTCTGATGCCATGGGTGATGATGATGATGAGGTCACTATCGGGATGACCTTCAGGTCTGAGCAGAGGTGGCAGCTGGGAGGAAGAGAGGCTGGCCACTTGCCAGGCATCCAACTCCTGTCCAGTTGTTCCTTTGGATCCGTTACAGATGCGGTTATATGCGGCTTGACTACACTACATAGAAAACCCAGATTTACCTTGAATTCAACATAGAGTTTATCTGCTATGCACATGTATTTTCGGTGAGTATTCTAGGTTTTCCCAGTTGCATACTATTTTGCCCCATTTAGGCCAAGTCTGGGGATGCTCCTTCTTCCCTATGGCATGGGAGTCTCATTCTGACATTAGCAGACTCGATCGGTGACAGACAGAGAACGCATGCTCAGTTGTTTTGAGCAGTGCGCATGCTCAGTTGTTTTGCCGTTTTTTGTGGCGGTTGTTGTGTGGTTTTGATTTCTGAGTGGATTAGTTTGTACCTAGTGGGTTGTCCTTGGGGCATGGCAATTTTGGTAGAGTTTTGTGGAGGGGTTTTAGAGTTTTGCTTCCCCGTTGGATGCCAGTAGGAAATTTATAGATATAGATTGCAGATGGGGCCTAGTTGCAAGGGTTGTCTCAACTGTTGTTCACATGGAGGCAGCCTCAGCTGATCACAAACACTCTGATGCCATGGGTGATGATGATGATGAGGTCACTATCGGGATGACCTTCAGGTCTGAGCAGAGGTGGCAGCTGGGAGGGAGAGAGGCTGGCCACTTGCCAGACAGCCAACTACTGTCCAGTTGTGTCTTTGGATCCGTTACAGATGCGGTTATATGCGGCTTGACTAGACTACATAGAAAACCCAGATTTACCTTGAATTCAACATAGAGTTTATCTGCTATGCACATGTATTTTCGGTGAGTATTCTAGGTTTTCCCGGTTGAATGCTATTTTGCCCCATTTAGGCCAAGTCTGGGGATGCTCCTTCTTCCCTATGGCATGGGAGTCTCATTCTGACATTAGCAGACTCGATTGGTGACAGGCAGGCAGTCGCGCAGAGCTCCATGGCCCCCAAGAAATGGTGGTGGTGGTGGTGGTGACACAAAGGATGATGATGTCCCAGTGTGGCCAAATTGGAAGTACGAAATCATAGAATCATAGAATCAAAGAGTTGGAAGAGACCTCCTGGGCCATCCTCCAGTCCAACCCCATTCTGCCAAGAAGCAGGAATATTGCATTCAAATCACCCCTGACAGATGGCCATCCAGCCTCTGCTTAAAAGCTTCCAAAGAAGGAGCCTCCACCACACTCCGGGGCAGAGAGTTCCACTGCTGAACGGCTCTCACAGTTAGGAAGTTCTTCCTAATGTTCAGATGGAATCTCCTCTCTTGTAGTTTCACAAATTTCCTTTGTGATGTTTCTGATCCGTTCCTGGTTAATTGACCCTCATATATTCCTGTCCTAATAGCATATTATCATATGTGAAATATGTAAACAAAACTGCTTTACGCTGTGGCTAAATTATAATGAGAAGCTACTTGACGCAGTTCTGATTTTCATTTCTGTAAACGGTGCTCACAGCCACAACAGGAAAGATGCTTTTAGGAATAATAGAATCTGGTTAGAAAATATTGCTAAACGTACTGATTTTTATTCCACCGTATGTGGTCGGATTGGGAGAATGGAATATTGACGTCAGTGCTGATTGGTGGATGCTTGGAGAGATTTGCATGAGATTTGCATCTGTTGGAGAATGAGGGGATTTCGGTTAGATGAGGATTTCTGAGTGAGACAAGGGTTGGAGGGAGAGTCAAGAGATGGGTTGTGTTCGGTCTGAGTTTCCTTGAAGGGGATGTGCGAGAGGGAGAGAGAGTGGAATTTAAGACGTAAGGAAAAATGGGCTGAATTTTTTATGTTTAATTTCTGGAAATAATCGTTTTTCTACAATATGTTGTTGTTGTTGTTCATTCGTTCAGTCTTCTCCGACTCTTCGTGACCTCGTGGACCCGCCTACGCCAGAGCTCCCTGTCGGCCGTTACCACCCCCAGCTCCCTCAAGGTCAGTCCAGTTACTTCAAGGATGCCATCCATCCATCTTGCCCTTGGTCGACCCCTCTTCCTTTTGCCTTCCACTTTCCCCAGCATAATTGTCTTCTCTAGGCTTGGCTGTCTCCTCATGATGTGGCCAAAGGACTTCAACTTTGTCTCTAGTCTCCTTCCCTCCAGTGAGCTTTAGTCAGGCTTTCTTTCCTGGAGGATGGACTGGTTGGATCTTCTCGCAGTCCAAGGCACTCTCAGCACTTTCCTCCAACACCACAGCTCAAAAGCATCGATCTTCCTTCGCTCAGCCTTCCCTAAGTTCCAGCTCTCACATCCGTAGGTTACTACAGGGAATACCATGGCTTTGACTAGGCGGATCTTTTTCTACAATATAGGTTTTTGAAAATGCGGTCTATAGAAAAAGTTGGGTTCAGACAAGGTTTCTGTGATGGCAGCCCTGAGTACATACGGCGTCCTCACAGGAACCTTGAGGGCATTGAGGAGTCCCCCAATGATGGGGCCCAATTCCACTGGACAACTTCCCTTTGAAGGCTGGATGCCCCTTGGAGGAAAGAGTCACGACCTTTTCAGGCTGATTCGGGATGTCCAGCCACAATCCATGTATTTGCCAGATGTCATGCAACAAGCATCATATTTTAGACCTAGGCCCAACATTGGGTACTTTCTCAAAGTAGAATAATCGTGGACACATGATATTTGTTGCAAGTGAAAAAGCATTCATTCTTGGATATTGAGCAATTGGGGAAAGAAGGAACCTTTCCCAAAAGTGTTTAGTGCTGTATATTTTAGTCAAGTGGAAACATTTGGCATCTTGTACATTAATTGTTATTTAATAGAACAGAAATGCAAACATGCAAGCAAGCAGAATCAAGACTCTACAAAGGAAGAGGAAGAGACAAAAAGGTTTTTCTATCTGCAAAACCAAATGACAGCCAGGAACAGAACTCTAAGGCGATCATGCTAATACATGCAACCCACACTGCTCAGAAGTGCCATAGAATGACTCTGTGAGACGGAGCCCACAGCCAGGGGCGCAAAGGGTGAAACCCTCGTGTCAGCAGCAGGACTGCTCTTTGGGAACCAGACGCCTTGTGCCGTGGACTCAAGCCCTTTCTTTCTTTCTTTCCTTCTTTCTTTCTTTCTTTCTTTCTTTCTTTCTTTCTTTCTTTCTTTCTTTCTGCAGGAGCACAGCTTGGACTACAAGCCCCACAAGCCTCACCAAGGGTGGGGCCAAGCTTTCAGGCAAAGCTCCAGGCACATCAACACCCACCCCATGGGACAAGTATGTCTGGATAAGTGGTACCACGAAGATCTGTATCATGAAGAAATGCTCACACGTATGGCTGAGAAAGACCCAGGCCTGTTTGGTGGCCAACGATGCAAGGAGAAGGATGCTGCAAGTGGCTTCCAACTGACACCAGAGCTCTTGGGTTGCCCCGTTCCTCCTCCTCAGGTGAGTCCAATGCAGCACAGGACAAAGTTGGTTCTAGAAGTCTTTTGTAGTCTTTGCATTTCCTTCTCTGGTTCATTAAAGCAGTTTGAACTGGTCTGGCTGGGTTCCCGGTGATGTCAGGCACCCCCCCCCCCCCTAGAACTAAGGGATAAGAACTTATAGTTCTGCAAAGGGCAAGGTCACCAGACTACACAACAAGGGTTAAGTCTTGGCCACATTGCCAAGGCACTGACAACAACAAGGACCCCACGAGATTTTTTGGGAAATGGCTGGATCTTGGGACTTCTGCCCTTTTGTGAGAGTTGTAGTTCCCCAAGGGCTGAGCGATGGATTCTGTTATTGATCAACTCAGCGCCCATCTGCTGATTCCAGCCTGAATCCATGACTCTCTGCTGAGTGGACTGGACTGTTTGCCACAACCCTGGCCATGAACTTTCTATCAATGCTTGATTTGAACTGCTAGCAACCTCTGCTTCCACACGCCCTTCCTAAGAGCATGGGATTTCCAGTTTGGGTTATAATAAAGATCAAATATTGAAATAAACTTTATGGGGTGGGATGGGGGTTCCTCTGCTGCTCTAACTCTGTATCAGTGATGCCTATTGCCTATGATTTTGATATATGTATGTAACCTTATGAATTTCCTCTGTACCCTCATCCCCTTGACCCTTGCCCCACAAAAACTGCTGTGACCAGGAACTGCCTGGGGGAGGGCTCCAGCCTCTTCCTCAATCACCCTTGATTAATTCACCAGCGTGGACAATACTGTTAATCCCCAACCCTGGCCCTCGGAGCAGACCAGCGAGGGGAGGGGGTCAACAGAAACTCAGGAAGAAAAGATTGATTAAATCATCAAGACGTCGTTGATCCCCCCTGAGGTCCGATGTCGAAAAAGCCATTCATATCCCCCTCCAAAGCTCATCAAGGACAGGAAAGCTTTTGTTTGCTAGGATCACAAAGGCTTGCTGGCAACTCCTAATCCCATCATTTCCCCCCTCCTTTGTCCGAGGCCGCACCACCTCCTCTCTCCTGATTTGTCCATCTTGCGAGGCGAGCGGAGGGCGCTCATTGGCCCTCTAGAGGCGAAGAAACGCGCTGATTGGTCCAGAGCAGGAGTGGGCCGCCCAGCCTCCTCCCAGCTGTTCCAGCATCAGCCAATCAGCGTGAAGCCGGCCGGCAAGGGGCGGGCAGGAATTTTGAAAGTTTTCCTTTGTATTTTTACTATAAATATGCCTGTATTCTTTGTACTGGTATGCTTGCGGTGGAATGATCCCTGCAATGCATCTGATTTCAGCTGAATCACAAATAAACTTCGGTTGCTGGAAACTTCTTCCACCTTGATGAGGCATTATTATTTTGTAATATTTTTACTCTTTGGATTGGCTTTCGCTGGCCTCACCAAGGTTCCAGGGCCCTTTTGAGTGGTCCTCAGGGATCTCCTCCGCCGGGAGACCCTACTAAAAGTAGCTTGATATCATCGGCATGGGGTCTCCACTCCTCTTCCCTGCTGGACTTCTGATCTGGGAAGGGAGCCAGGTGGGGTGCAACAGGCATCCTCATATTTTAGATCTGGGCCCAAAATTGGGTCCTTCACCAAGCTGGTGAAGCTGCCTTGTGTCATGTGATGTCCTTCTTCTCATTCTCCTCAGGTGAAAAGCCTCACAAGTGTTGGGATATGGCAGAGATCTCAGCCAGGGTTTCAGCCGGATCAAGCCCAGTCGGAAACATACTCTGTGCCAAAGACTTGGAGAGAAAGGTGAATTTGCAGAGACAACAGGAGACAACAGCACCAGGAGTGAGAGCCAGGTGGGATCCGAGGAAAGCAAGGGAACCACAACTACGCCAAGGCGTTTGGCCTTCTTCTTCTTCTTCTTCTTCCTGATGGGTTGCCCAATGCCCAATGTTCCTCTCCTCAACTGCCTGGATGTTGGATCCACTTCTGGCTAGATTTGAACTCAACAGGAAATCACAGCATTGACCAGTCGTGAACAGAACTGAACCCAAAACATCTTGAGATGAGAGTAGAAGGCCATGCTTGAAGGAAGGCAGGCTGAACCTTTATACTTCCCACCAGTTTGAAATCCCAAAGATTTGAGATGTGTGTTCAGTTGTGGCAAAAGTCAGACTGTTCAATCCCCCTCCCCCTCCCTCCCTCCCCTCCCCCTCCCTCCCCTCCCCTCCCCTCCCCCCCTCCCCCTCCCTCCCCTCCCCCTCCCTCCCCCTCCCTCCCTCCCCTTCCTTCTCCCCTCCCCACATCTGACACACCACACACATCACACAGAACACTTCATCACACAGAACACACACATCAGGTCATACATAATACACACACCTCATACACCAGACAAACCACACACATCACACATCATACACCACACACATGTCACACAACATGCTATATTCCTGCTTCTTGGCGGAATGGGGTTGGACTGGATGGCCCATGAGGTCCCTTCCAACTCTTTGATTCTAGGATTCTATGAACACGCCCATTTCATATCACCCATTTCATATCATATGCATCACACAGAATACGAACATCGCACAGAACACACACCACACACATAGTACACACAGTTCATACACCACACAAATTGTGCACATCACACACCACACACATGTCACACAACATGCTATATTCCTGCTTCTTGGCGGAATGGGGTTGGACTGGATGGCCCATGAGGTCTCTTCCAACTCTCTGATTCTATGATTCTATGAACACGCCCATTTCATATCACCCATTTCATATCATATGCATCACACAGAATACGAACATCGCACAGAACACACACCACACACATAGTACACACAGTTCATACACCACACAAATTGTGCACATTATACTCCACACACCTCACACACGTTGCCCATCTCGTATCACCCATCTCAGATCACTCTTTTCTCCCTTTTTCTTTTTATATATTTCTTTTTTTCTGGTTTTTTCCCTCTCTTTTACCTTTTTCTTATCCCACACTATACACATCTCACATACCTCACATTCTCACTCATCTGCCTCCTTTCCCTTCTTTCTGTCTCTTCTCCCTCCTTTCGTCTCTCTCCTCTCCTTCTTCCCTTTGCCCTTCTCTCTTCACTTTTTCTTTTGTCCTTCTCTTTTGTGTCCAATATTTGCTGCTCACTTTGTGAAGCAATCTTTAATTTCTTCCTTTTCAGATGACCATGTTACAAGGGCTTTATATATTTTAGTCATCACTTTTGTCTGTGATACCATTATCTTGTCCCATAGTTTTCCTCCTTCTTCAAATCCTAATTTCTTGTCCTTGTTGAAGGCCTCCTTCAGCTGTCTGTATTGGAACCATGAGAGATTTCCATATAATTTTCTGATTTCTTCCTGGGTCTTTAGTATAACTATTGTTTGGGTTCACTGTCTCTCTTTGTGTCTGAGCCACCTTTCCCACCCTAGATCTCTCCTCTGTACCGCTTCCACGGTGGGTATTCAGAGGTTTTTTTAAAAAAATGAAATCTGCTTTTCTACTTTCCCCAAATTCTTATCAAGGAGGATCTTACAACGCTCCTTGCTTATTCTATACCGATTTTATGGCATTTATAAAGTAGTGCCCCATATCGAATTCTTGCATGAGTTAGATGAAGAACGTCCAATTTATGTTGTTGAAGGCCTTCTCTGTATCTAGTGCTAAGAACGCACATTCTTTATTGTTTTTCTTTTCAGAATGACGTTTGTCATGTTTCTGATGTTATCATTCATTCTTCGTTACGGGAGGAAGCCCCATTGTTCTCCCTTTATCCATTAGAAAGTGCTTTAGTCTTTCTACCAAGATATTAGCAAATAATTTATAATCAATATTCAATACTGAAATTGAGCGGTAGGTTTTTTTACATCCATCTTCTCTTTTGTTTTCTCTTTCTGTTTCTCTTTTCTCTTTCTCTTTTTCTGTATCCTTTGCTTTCTATTTTTCTTTTTCCCTTTCCTTTCTTTCTTTCTTTCTTTCTTTCTTTCTTTCCTTCTGTTTCTCCTGTCCCTCCTTTCCCCACCCTTCCCCTTCCCCTTCCCCTTCCCCTTCCCCTCCCTTCCCCTCCCCTCCCTTCCCTTCCCCCTCCCTTCCCCTCCCTTTCCGGTTCTCCCCCTTCCCCTTCCCCTTCCCTTTTCCTGCCACTCTTCAGCTGCCTACTTGCAGAATTCAAGTTATATCTTCTTCTTCGAAGAAATGTAAGAGCAGCTGAAGAGGCAGAGACTAAAAACAAAGAAATAAACTGAGTATTTTGCTATTAAGAACTGATGTTGTGTGATGTTGTGTCAAAATGGGAGCAACCCGTGCACAGAAACAGACCTTCCTTCTGAAATGGTGGTTGGTGCTTTTCCCTGAAATAGGCAGTAAGAGCACCTAGAGTTTCGGAAAGCTTCTGTTCTACCATCTCAAAGCTCCCTGCTTGAGCGGTGATGGCACGATCATCAGCATAGATGAAACTCTCTGTCCCTTCTGGCAGTGGCTGGTCGTTTGTGTGAATGTTGAACATGGATGGAGCGAGCACACTCCACTGAGGCAGGCCGTTCTTCTGTTTCCGCCATCTGCTTCTCCGGCTCTGAAACTCAACAAAAAAGCTCCTGTTTTGTAGCAGGTTTCCTATGAGGCGGGTGAGGTGGTTGTCCTTTGTGATATGGTACATTTTTCTCAGGAGGAGGCGGTGGTTCACAGTCTCATAGGCTGCTGACAGGTCTCTGAAGACAGCTCCTGTGATCTGCTGCCTTTCAAAGCCATCTTCTATGTGCTGAGTCAGGTTCAGCACTTGCGATGTGCAGCTTTTGCCTTTCCTGAAGCCAGCTTGCTGTGGAATCAGACAGGGGTCTATTTATTCCATAAATCAATGCAAAATAAATCTCTCCAGAACTTTGTAAAGATGGCATAACACAATATACTTTATATGACATTTCATTACATACATTTCATAAGGCAGATCCCATCCCCATCCCAAGCAAAGTTTATTAAAATAGTTGATTTTTATTATTATTGAAGAAATTCATGGTCTCTTGGTGAAGGCACGCGGAAACGGAGGTTGCTTGCTCTTCAGGGCAAGCCTGGTCTGAAGGTTCGTGTCCAAAGATATGGCAGTAAACAGTCCGGGACGTGGGGCAGAAAGTCAATAGGAGAGGGCAATAAGAGTCCAAGGAGGATTTCCAGGTTGCAATGGCGGGGCAGCGTCCTTGTCTGTCCTTTGGGAAACTATGTCTCTCATGTCAGAGACCGGGACCCACGCCTGGCTGCCTTCCCAGGGTCTCCTGCGGGTGGCCACAGTGGGTCCCCGGTACAGGCAGGAATCATAGAATCATAGAATCATAGAATCAAAGAGTTGGAAGAGACCTCATGGGCCATCCAGTCCAACCCCATTCTGCCAAGTAGCAGGAATATTGCATTCAGATCACCCCTGACAGATGGCCATCCAGCCTCTGCTTAAAAGCTTCCAAAGAAGGAGTGAGCACCGCCGAGGAGAAACAAACTGTCTGGGAAGAGCCCGGCCAAATTGACAAACAGCTGATTTCTGTTAAATAAAATACTTGAAACAAAACCAATTTATTCCTGGGTGTAGCAGCCCAAAATGAGAAAAGGGAGATAGCAGTTAGGCTTAGGATTAGTAGCAGAAAAATATAAAATTGGAACGGCGGCGATCCGCCATGTTATGATTTTTCGCGGATAAGGGGGTCTGAAATGGTGGTTTCCGTATCCGCGGTTTGGGCGGACGCAGATTCGGGGTCCGGCGGGCTCCCGGAGGCGCCTCCCGCGGGCTCACGGCTCTCCGGAGCCCGGAAAAAGGTTTATTTCAGTGTTGTTTTAGTTTGAGTCAGAAAAGATACAAAAGTATCAAGCGGAGAGATTAAAAGTTGCAAGTTTCAAGTACCTTTATTAGGGGAATGATACAAAGTAGGGAGAGGGGAAAGCAAAAGGAAAGTTGCAGGCATTCCTGGTTTTGAGCTGGCTGCTGGGGCACATTTCATCTGTTGGTCCCCAAAACTTGACCCAGGAACTGCGGAACTCTCCGCTGCGGCTCACACCAATGTGAAGGCGGGGCTCCCTGCCGCGCTCGGGCTCAAAATGACCTCAATGACACATGTAATGGGGAGTAAGCGGTGCAATCCTTGGCCCCGCCTGCCAGATGCCAGGACAGCTGTAAATATTCATTTTCTTTCAAATGGGCGATGTATGGAAACGCCAAAAAATAAAAGAGAGAGAGAAAGGAAACAAGGTGATCAATCTTGATATGGTTATATAAACAAAACAAATGACTTAATTTGTTTCAGGTTACCACGACCGGGGCGTCTAACAGGAGAGGATGGGAGAAAGGGTACGGCACAAGCACGGCGCTCCCGACACCCAATTACATCTCAATCAATGTTAAAAGGCAACTGACATTTTCCTTTTGATTTATGGATTAACCTTTACATCTAATACAGTCTTAACATTTATTTTCCTTTCATCAGTTCCCGGTAGTGCTGCAACCCTAGAGTTCATGGGAAGGAACGGACTAAATTAATAGCTTTTCCTGCACCACGTCCACACCCACACACACACGCACACGCACATGCACACGCGCACCACGGCAAAGCGGCTAATGAAAAAGTCTGTTTTCCGCCCTTGATGGATGCTCATATTTACACAAATAAACAGAGCTGTTATATCACAAATATCACCAAGCTCCTGAGGACTTTCTCCAGAAAGTGAGCATTATGCATGTGGCGATGGGTAGTCTTTTGGAATGCAAATGGATTTGGGTTCAATATAAAGTTCTATCGGCATCTCCTTGTTATTTTATTTGTCGTGTCAGGGCAACCAGTCAATTATATTACATTTCTAACAGAACAAAGCAAACAAACAGACAAATACAAAATAGAATCATAGAATCATAGAAGCATAGAATCAAAGAGTTGGAAGAGACCTCATGGGTCATCCAGTCCAACCCCATTCTGCCAAGAAGCAGGAATATTGCATTCAAATCACCCCTGACAGATGGCCATCCAGCCTCTGCTTAAAAGCTTCCAAAGAAGGAGTCTCCACCAGAGAGTTCCACTGCTGAACGGCTCTCACAGTCAGGAAGTTCTTCCTCATGTTCAGATGGAATCTCCTCTCTTGTAGTTTGAAGCCATTCCTCCATTGCGTCCTAGTCTCCAGGGAAGCAGAAAACAAGCTTGCTCCCTCCTCCTCCCTGTGGCTTCCTCTCACATATTTAGACATGGCTATCATGTCTCCTCTCAGCCTTCTCTTCTTCAGGCTAAACATGCCCAGCTCCTTAAGCCGCTCCTCATAGGGCTTGTTCTCCAGACCTTTTATCATTTTAGTCGCTCTCTTCTGGACACATTCCAGCTTGTCAATATTTCTCTTGAATTGTGGTGCCCAGAACTGGACACATAAAGTTCTATTGGCGTCTCCTTGTTATTCTATTTGTCGTGTCAGGGCAACCAGTCAATTATATTATATTTCTAACAGAACAAAGCAAACAAACAGACAAAATATAAAATTTGTGAGTTTGGTAGTTGATTAAATGTCCTTTGACCAGCATCTGGCCCATTGGAGTGCCTCTGGTGTTGCCGCAAGCAGGTCCTCCATGGTGCATGTGGCAGGGCTCAGGTTGCATTGCAGCAGGTGGTCAGTGGTTTGCTCCTCTCCACACTCGCATGTCGTGGACTCCACTTTGTGGCCTCATTCCTGAAGGTTGGCTCTGCATCTCGTGGTGCCAGGGCGCAGTCTGTTCAGCGCCTTCCAAGTCGCCCAGTCTTCTGTGTGCCCAGGGGGGAGTCTCTCATCTGGTATCACCCACAGATTGAGGTGCTGGGTTTGGGCCTGCCACTTTTGGACTCTTGCTTGCTGAGGTGTTCCAGCGAGTGTCTCTGTAGATCTTAGAAAACTATTTCTATATTTAAGTCGTTGACGTGCTGGTTGATACCCAAACAGAGGATGAGCTGGAGATGTCTCTGCCTGGTCCTTTCACTATTGGCTGCTACTTCCCGACGGATGTCAGGTGGTGAAATACCGGCTAAGCAGTGTAATTTCTCCAGTGGTGTAGGGCACAGACACCCCATGATAATGCGGCCTGTCTCATTCAGAGCCACATCCACTGTTTTAGCGTGGTGAGATGTGTTCCACACTGGGTATGCGTACTCAGCAGCAGAGTAGCACAGCGCAAGGGTGGATGTCTTCACTGTATCTGGTTGTGATCCCCAGGTTGTGCCAGTCAGCTTTCGTATGATATTGTTTCTAGCACCCACTTTTTGCTTGATGTTCAGGCAGTGCTTCTTGTAGGTCACAGCACGGTCCAGAGTGACTCCCAGGTATTTGGGTGCAATGCTGCAATGCTCCAGTGGGATTCCTTCCTTCCCAGGTCATAATCCTCAGAGCTCGGGATGCTTCTCTGTTCTTAAGGTGAAAGGCACATATCTGTGTTTTGGATAGGTTAGGGATCAGTTGGTTTTCCCCCGTCATAGGCAGTAAGAATACCTAGAGCTTCGGAAAGCTTCTGTTCAACCATCTCAAAGCTCTCTGCTTGTCCACACACACACACACACACACATTATTTTTAAATTCATAAGTTGTTGTTTAATATCATTATACTTTTTTGTCCATTAGGTTATTCTCAAACATTTATTATTTATTTTTTCTACTATGTTTCTACCCTGTTTTTTTCCATCTTCATTGCTATGATACTTCATCTTGTTGATGGGAAGCTTCCTACCGGAATGGAAATCCTCTATCTGTCGCACCTCAGAGTAATAATAATAATAATAATAATAATAATACTTTATTTGTACCCTGCTACCATCTCTCCAAGGGACTCGGTGCGGCTTACATGAGGCTGAGCCCGAATACAACAATATAAACAAAACAACAACAGTACAAGCAATTAAAATAAACAATAAAAAATACAACATTATCAATAAGACAACACGCAATTAAAAACAGTAGGAAGGCCAAATGTAAAGTTAAAATGGAAATAATGCTGGGACATGGATGTAAGGTGATAGTGGTGTTTGTGGAAGGGCATACGAACAGATCTAAAAAGTCTAAAGTGCTTTGGAGGACAAAGTACTATGGGATCATTATTCTGGGAAGCACACTGGAACAACCACATCTTCAAGCTCCTCCTAAACACTGCCAAGGTTGAGGCCTGTCTGATGTCTTTAGGGAGTGAGTTCCAGAGTCGAGGGGCCACCACTGAAAAGGCCCTCTCTCTTGTCCCCACCAACCGCGCCTGCGATGCTGGTGGGATCGAGAGCAGGGCCTCCCCGGATGATTGAAGGGATTGTGTGGGTTCGTATACAGAGATGTGGTCACGCAGGTAGAACCACCTTATGTTGCATCCCAGACCAAGAAACGAGACCATAAGATTAAATCCACCACCCTGGACTGTAGGAAAAGCAATCCTTGTTTATTGATGAAAAATTGGTTACAAAAGAAAGGTAAACGCAGAGTAAAAAAAGCCACAGAAAAACACAGCAGTCAGTAGAATCTCTGAACTTGAGCAAAACTTCAAAAGCCACAATACAAGAACCAGGAAACTGTTAGCCTTTTACTAACCATGAACTTGATAACTAAGCCTCTGGGATTACCGGCCATGAAACACGGGAATTCTGCCAAGGCACAGCCACAGTCCCAAACGTTGCTTGATCTAAAGAGGCACCCGGCAGGAGGCCTCTTAAACCAAAGAAGCTATTCTTTGAAACGCCCCTTGACTTTGAAGCCTGGGCCTGTCTCTCCTGTAAACGATGTGACCTTCGTAGAAACTGGGAAATATTTCTGTCTCTAACTATCTGTTCTCTTCGGTTCTCATTAAAAACCCCAGGTGGAGAGATATCATGGCTAACTTCCAAAACATTTTCTTCCAGCTGTTGAGTTTCATTTTCATCCCCGCTGACCTCTGCATCAACAACAGATTCCACACTGTCAGAGTCAGGGAGAGCTTGCTCAGTTGGAAAAACTATCAGAGAATCCGGTTCACACAGATCAGGATCAGGCTGAACCCCAACACCTTGCTTAAGACACCAAAAAGTACACCAGCAGTTGCCTTTGTAGCTTTATTAAAATAAAAGATAAAAATTTCAAAAGCAAAAGTATATTTCAAAAGATCAATCCAAGGTAACATAGGCAAACAAGATCCATGAAGGCACAGGCAAGGCAAAGTCCTAAAACATAAACAAGGAAAGCTACAAGATAAATCCCAAAGGCTCTTGGTTAAAGCGTGAAGTTGCTCTGACACTGAGGCACATTCAAACAGTCTGTTTAATACCCTTGGGCCAGCATGACCTTAACCCTAACCCTAATCCTATGGCCTCGGGCCTCATGGGCCTCTCTCTCTCGCCTCCTGGTGATCCTGACACTCCTTCGCACTTTCAGTTCCAAGCGATCAGCCCTATCTAACTCACCGGCCCCATCAAGGTCAAATCCCTCCTTAGCTGGCTGAGAACTCTCCTCCCCAATTCCTTCATCAGGCACCTGGCATTCAGTCTCAGTAGTTTCACTTTCCCCATCGCCAACTCTTGTTGTGGGAAACAACTGAACTCCTGCCCCCTGATCCTGGTCTTCCTTGTCTAACACAGGCACATCCTTGCTTTGCATCTGACTCTGAATTTGACTCTCATCATCCCCATCAGAATCATTGACACCATCACTCTTTGATTTCAGCTGAGTCACAACACTATCAGACAGTTGGCATTATTTAACCTCAGCAAAACCAAGGTCACAACATCTGTTATAGAACTCCAATATACTGATGACAACGTCATCTGTGTGAATTCAGAAGAAGACTTACAAGTCACTCTCAACACCTTTGCAGAAGCATACAAGAAGCTTGGCCTGAGCGAAGGAAGAGAGACGCTTTTGAACTGTGGTCATAAAATCCTAGAATCAAAGAGTTGGAAGAGACATCCTGCGCCATCATCCAGTCCAACCCCATTCTGCCAAGAAGCAGGAAAATAGCGTTCAAAGAACTCCCGACAGATGGCCATCCAGCCTCTGTTTAAAAGCCTCCAAAGAAGGAGCCTCCACCACACTCTGGGGCAGAGAGTTCCACTGCTGAACGGCTCTCACAGTCAGGAAGTTCTTCCTCATGTTCAGATGGAATCTCCTCTCTTGTAGCTTGAAGCCATTGTTCCATTGCGTCCTAGTCTCCAAGGAAGCAGAAAACAAGGCTTGCTCCCTCCTCCTCCCTGTGGCTTCCTCTCACATATTTATACATGGCTATCATATCTCCTCTCAGCCTTCTCTTCTTCAGGCTAAACATGCCCAGCTCCTTAAGCCGCTCCTCATAGGGCTTGTTCTCCAGACCCTTGATCATTTTCATCACTCTCCTCTGGACACATTCCAGCTTAGAGTCAATCTCTCTCTTGGATTGTGGTGCCCAGAATTGGACACAATATTCCAGGTAAAGTGGTCTAACCAAGGCAGAATAGAGCATGGGGAGCATGACTTCCCTGGATCTAGACACTAGGCTCCTCTTGATGCAGGCCACAATCCCATCGGCTTTTTTTGCCGCCACATGACATTCCTGGCTCATGTTTAACTTGTTGTCCATGAGGACTCCAAGATCTTTTTCACACATCCTGCTCTCGAGCCAGGCATCATCGTCCCCCATTCTGTCTCTTTGCATTTCGTTTTTTCTGCCTAAGTGGAGTATCTTGCATTTGTCCCTGTTGAACTTCATTTTGTTAGTTTTGACCATTCATCTCTCTAATCTGTCAAAATTGTTTTGAATTCTGCTCCTGTCCTCTGGAGTATTGGCTATCCCTCCCAATTTGGTGTCGTCTGCAAACTTGATGATCCTGCCTTCTTGCCCTTCATCTAAGTCATTAATAAAGATGTTGAACAGGTGATTGAGGAAAATACGGAGAATGCCTTGGACCGCGAGAAGATCCAACCATTCCATCCTCCAGGAAAGAAAGCCCGACTGCTCATTGGAGGGAAGGAGACTAGAGACAAAGTGGAAGTCCTTTGGCCACATCATGAGGAGACAGCAAAGTCTGGAGAAGACAATAATACTGGGGGAAATGGAAGGAAAAAGGAAGAGGGGCCGACCAAGGGCAAGATGGAAGGATGGCATCCTTGAAGTGACTGGATTGACCTTGAAGGAGCTGGGGGTGGTGACGGCTGACAAGGAGCTCTGGCATGGTCCAGGAGGTCACGAAGAGTTGGAAGCAACTCAACGAATAAACAACAACATGTATTGTCGAAGGCTTTCATGGCTGGAATCACTAGGTTCTTGTGGGTTTTTTCGGGCTATAGAGCCATGTTCTAGAGGCATTTCTCCTGACGTTTCGCCTGCATCTATGGCAAGCATCCTCAGAGGTAGTGAGGTCTGTTGGAATTAGGACAAGGGGTTTATATATCTGTGGAATGGCTGGGGTGGGGCAAGGAGCTCTTCCCTGCTGCAGCTAGGTGTGAATGTTTCAGCTGATCACCTTCATTAGCATTTGAAGGCCTGCCTGAGCCTGGGGAAATCTCTTGCTGGGAGGTGTTAATCTGTTGTTTTGCTGTTGTAATTTTAGAGTTTTTTAATACTGGTAGCCAGATTTTGTTCATTTTCATGGTCTTTTCCTTTCTGTTGAAATTGTCCACATGCTTATTGTGGATTTCAACATGGTTGTGTGATCCAATTCCCAAGTAAGCATGCCTCGGGAGCCAGAGCATCACGCCTTAGTTGAGCTCAAGTTCAGCCAAATTCTCTTCTTAGTCATATGCAAAATTGTCTCTGTCGAGCAAAGGGCTTTACGAACCTCGACCAGGCCTTGAACTTGGGCCTTAATTAAGATCTCTGCCTTAATCTCACTAATTTACCAGGAGACGAAAGCAAGCTTGGGTCAAGTCAGAACAGCCTCCCTTGCCTTGCCACCCCTCCCGGAACAACACGGGATTGTTTTGGTCTTTAATGGCTCGGGAACATGACCTGCCTTTGTTTACGATTGCTCTCCTCTACCACAGGTTTCACTTCAGTGCCTTCACCGTTTATTTTAATTTTCTTCCTCTCTGGAAGTAGCCTAAAGCTGGAGAGAGAAGTAATTGCGCGGAGGAGAACGGGGAGGGATGGGTGAGGGGGGGGGGGCACGCAGATGAGAGCCCTTAATTTGTAAGCCGCAGTATCACCCCACAACAGGCCTTCCCTTTGGTTCAAAGGAAAGAGAGACTTCAAACAACAAAGCAAACCGTGATGGGTTTCTTTCCTTCGTAAATTACGTGCATTGTGTTCGGTATTTGGAAAAATGCGAAAATATGTCATTTTGGAAATATTTGCCTTTGTTTAATTTCATCTGGAGAAGAAACACAGCTGTAGGTAATGTGTTGTGGCTCCTTGCTTTTAATTCTTTCCCCTTCAACGACAACGACAACAACAACAACAACAACCAGTCTCTTCCTGACTGTGAGAGCCGTTCAGCAGTGGAACTCTCTGCCCCGGAGTGTGGTGGAGGCTCCTTCTTTGGAAGCTTTTAAGCAGAGGCTAGATGGCCATCTGTCAGGGGTGATTTGAATACAATATTCCTGCTTCTTGGCAGAATGGGGTTGGACTGGATGGCCCATGAGGTCTCTTCCAACTCTTGGATTCTATGATTCTATGATTCTATCTGGAGCAGAAACACGGCTGTAGGTAATGCGCTGCGGCTCCTTGCTTTTAATTCTTTCCCCTTCAACGACAACAACAACAACAACAACAACAACAACAACAACAACAGCAACAACAATGTCTCTTGGCATCTTCATAGCATAGACTATTGGGTTTAATGCTTCCGATGGAATAAAGATGATGATGATGATGATTCAGTTCTTGTGGGTTTTTTTGGGCTATATGGCCATGTTCTAGAGGCATTCTCTCCTGACGTTTCGCCTGCATCTATGGCAAGCATCCTCAGAGGTAGTGAGGTCTGTTGGAACTAGGAAAGTGGGTTTATATATCTGTGGAATGACCAGGGTGGGACAAAGAACTCTTGTCTGCTGGAACTAGGTGGGAATGTTTCAACTGACAACGTTGATTAGCATTTAATGGCTTGGAAGTGCCTGGGGGGAATCTTTTGTTGAGAGGTGATTATATGTCCTTGTTTCTTTCCTCTCTGTTGTTGTGCTGTTGTAATTTTAGATTATTTTTAAATACTGGTAGCCAGATTGTGTTTATTTTCATGGTTTCCTCCTTTCTGTTGAAATTGTCCACATGCTTCTTGTGGATGTCAATGGCTTCTCTGTGTGGTCTGACATGGTGGTTGTGAGAATGGTCCAGCATTTCTGTGTTCTCCTATAATATGCTGTGTCCAGGTTGGTTCATTAGGTGCTCTGCTATGGCTGACTTCTCTGGTTGAAGGAGTCTGCACCCACCCTGGTCATTCCACAGATATATAAACCCAATTTTCCTAGTTCCAACAGACCTCACTACCTCTGAGGATGCTTGCCATAGATGCAGGCGAAACGTCAGGAGAGAATGCCTCTAGAACATGGCCATATAGCCCGAAAAAACCCACAAGAACTGAGTGATTCCAGCCATGAAAGCCTTCGACAATACAATGATGATGATTGTTTAATCCTTCTTGGAAAACGGAAGTCGAAACCTAAAAATATGTGTGGTAAACCAAAAGAGTGAGACCAGTGAACTCCTCCTTCTTGTCCTTCAAGACAGTGATGATTTATGAAGACTCAAAGCAGGCATGGGCCAACTTGGGCCCTCCAGCTGTTTTGGGCTTCAGCTCCCACAAGTCCTAACAGCCTTGGGTTCCTTCCTTAAGTGGCCGAGAAGGGAAAGGAAAGGGCCTGAGACGGTTAGGAATACTGGGAGTTGAAGTCCAAAACACCTGGAAGGCTCAAGTTGGCCCATGCTTGTGCTATGAGTATGTTGTCCAAGTACTGAAGGAATTGTGAGAGTTGAAGTTCAAAACATTTGGAGGACCCAAGTTGGTCCATGCCTGTGTTATGAGTATGTCCTCCACATACGAAAGGATGTTGTCCATATTGTGAAGGAATTGAGGGAGCTGAAGTCCAAAACACTTGGAGGGCCCAAGTTGGCCCATGCCTTTGCTATGAGTATGTCCTCCACATACTAAAGATGTTGTCCACATCCTGAAGGAACTCTGGGAGTTGAAGTCCAAAACACTTGGAGGGCCCAAGTTGGCCCATACCTGTGCTATGAGTATGTCATCCATGAACTGAAGGATGTCGTCCACATACTGAAGGAATTGAGAGCATAAATGTCCAAAACACCTGGAGGGCTAAAGTTGGCCCATACCTCTGCTAGGAGTATGACATAGACGTACTGAAGGATGTCATCTACGTACTGAAGGAATTGAGGGAGTTGAAGTCCAAAACACCTGGAAGGCCCAAGTTGGTCCATGCCTATGCCATGAGCATGTCATCCATGTACTGAAGGATGTCATCTATGTACTGAAGGAATAGTGGGAGTTGAAGTCCAAAACACCTGGAGGGCCCAAGTTTGCCCATGCCTGTACTATGGGTGTGTCAGTCATGTATTGAAGGAATTGAGGGAGTTGAAGTCCAAAACACTTGGAGGACCAAGTTGGCCCATGCCTGTGCTATGAGTATGTCCTCCACGTACTGAAGGAATTGTGGGAGTTGAAGTCCAAAACACTTGGAGGACCAAGCTGGCCCATGCCTGTGCTATGGGTATGTCCTCCATGTACTGAAGGAATTGTGGGAGTTGAAGTCCAAAACACCTGGAAGGTCCAACTTGGCCCATGCCTGTGCTATGAGTATGCCTTCCACATACTGAAGAATGTCATCCACCTACTGAAGGAATTGTGGGTGTTGAAATTCAAAACATTTGGAAGGCCCAAGTTGGTCCATGCCTGTACTATGGATATGTCAGCCACGTATTGAAGGAATTGAGGGAGTTGAAGTCCAAAACACTTAGAGGGCCCAAGTTGGCCCATGCTTGTGCTATGGGTATGTCCTCCACGTACTGAAGAATGTCATCCATGTACTGAAGGAATTGTGGGAGTTGAAGTCCAAAACACTTGGAGGGCCCAAGTTGGCCCATGCTTGTGCTATGAGTATGTCGTCCAAGTACTGAAGGAATTGTGGGAGTTGAAGTCCAAAACACCTGGAAGGTCCAACTTGGCCCATGCCTGTGCTATGAGTATGTCGTCCAAGTACTGAAGGAATTGTGGGAGTTGAAGTTCAAAACACTTGGAGGGCCCAAGTTGGCCCATGCTTGTGCTATGACTATGTCTTCCACGTACTGTTGGATGTCATCCACGTACTGAAGGAATTGTGGAAGTTGAAGTCCAAACCACTTGGAGGACCAAGTTGTCCCATGCCTGTGCTATGAGTATGTCCTCCACGTACTGAAGGATGTTGTCCATGTACTGAAGGAATTATGGGAGTTGAAGTCCAAAACTCTTGGAGGGCCCAAGTTGGCCCATGCCTGTGCTATGAGTATGTTGTCCAAGTACTGAAGGAATTGTGGGAGTTGAAGTTCAAAACACTTGGAGGACCAAGTTGGCCCATGCCTGTGCTATGAGTATGTCCTCCACATACTGAAGGATGTTGTCCATGTACTGAAGGAATTGTGGGAGTTGAAGTCCAAAACACTTGGAGGGCCCAAGTTGGCCCATGCTTATGTTATAGGTATGTCAGCCACATATTGAAGGATGTCATCCACATACTGAAGGAACTGAGGGGGTCAAAGTCCAAAACACCTGGAGGGCCCAAGTTGGCCCACGCCTATGCCATGAGCATGTCATCCCCGTACTGAAGGAATTGAGGGAGCTGAAGTCCAAAACACTTGGAAGGCCCAAGTTGGCCCATGCTTGTGCTATGACTATGTCTTCCACGTACTGTTGGATGTCATCCACGTACTGAAGGAATTGTGGAAGTTGAAGTCCAAAACACCTGGAAGGTCCAACTTGGCCCATGCCTGTGCTATGAGTATGCCTTCCACATACTGAAGAATGTTATCCACCTACTGAAGGAATTGTGGGTGTTGAAATTCAAAACATTTGGAAGGCCCAAGTTGGTCCATGCCTGTACTATGGATATGTCAGCCACGTATTGAAGGAATTGAGGGAGTTGAAGTCCAAAACACTTAGAGGGCCCAAGTCGGCCCATGCTTGTGCTATGAGTATGTCGTCCAAGTACTGAAGGAATTGAGGGAGCTGAAGTCCAAAACAGTTGGAGGGGCCAAGTTGGCCCATACCTGTGCTGTATGTCATCCATGAACTGAAGGATGTTGCCCACATACTGAAGGAATTGAGGGTGTCAAAGTCCAAAACTCTTGGAGGGCCCAAGTTGGCCCATGCCTGTGCTATGAGTATGTTGTCCAAGTACTGAAGGAATTGTGGGAGTTGAAGTCCAAAACACTTGGAGGACCAAGTTGGCCCATGCCTGTGCTATGAGTATGTCCTCCACATACTGAAGGATGTTGTCCATGTACTGAAGGAATTGTGGGAGTTGAAGTCCAAAACACTTGGAGGGCCCAAGTTGGCCCATGCTTATGTTATAGGTATGTCAGCCACATATTGAAGGATGTCATCCACATACTGAAGGAACTGAGGGGGTCAAAGTCCAAAACACCTGGAGGGCCCAAGTTGGCCCACGCCTATGCCATGAGCATGTCATCCCCGTACTGAAGGAATTGAGGGAGCTGAAGTCCAAAACACTTGGAAGGCCCAAGTTGGCCCATGCTTGTGCTATGACTATGTCTTCCACGTACTGTTGGATGTCATCCACGTACTGAAGGAATTGTGGAAGTTGAAGTCCAAAACACCTGGAAGGTCCAACTTGGCCCATGCCTGTGCTATGAGTATGCCTTCCACATACTGAAGAATGTTATCCACCTACTGAAGGAATTGTGGGTGTTGAAATTCAAAACATTTGGAAGGCCCAAGTTGGTCCATGCCTGTACTATGGATATGTCAGCCACGTATTGAAGGAATTGAGGGAGTTGAAGTCCAAAACACTTAGAGGGCCCAAGTCGGCCCATGCTTGTGCTATGAGTATGTCGTCCAAGTACTGAAGGAATTGAGGGAGCTGAAGTCCAAAACAGTTGGAGGGGCCAAGTTGGCCCATACCTGTGCTGTGAGTATGTCATCCATGAACTGAAGGATGTTGCCCACATACTGAAGGAATTGAGGGTGTCAAAGTCCAAAACTCTTGGAGGGCCCAAGTTGGCCCATGCCTGTGCTATGAGTATGTTGTCCAAGTACTGAAGGAATTGTGGGAGTTGAAGTCCAAAACACTTGGAGGACCAAGTTGGCCCATGCCTGTGCTATGAGTATGTCCTCCACATACTGAAGGATGTTGTCCATGTACTGAAGGAATTGTGGGAGTTGAAGTCCAAAACACTTGGAGGGCCCAAGTTGGCCCATGCTTATGTTATAGGTATGTCAGCCACATATTGAAGGATGTCATCCACATACTGAAGGAACTGAGGGGGTCAAAGTCCAAAACACCTGGAGGGCCCAAGTTGGCCCACGCCTATGCCATGAGCATGTCATCCCCGTACTGAAGGAATTGAGGGAGCTGAAGTCCAAAACACTTGGAAGGCCCAAGTTGGCCCATGCTTGTGCTATGACTATGTCTTCCACGTACTGTTGGATGTCATCCACGTACTGAAGGAATTGTGGAAGTTGAAGTCCAAAACACCTGGAAGGTCCAACTTGGCCCATGCCTGTGCTATGAGTATGCCTTCCACATACTGAAGAATGTTATCCACCTACTGAAGGAATTGTGGGTGTTGAAATTCAAAACATTTGGAAGGCCCAAGTTGGTCCATGCCTGTACTATGGATATGTCAGCCACGTATTGAAGGAATTGAGGGAGTTGAAGTCCAAAACACTTAGAGGGCCCAAGTCGGCCCATGCTTGTGCTATGAGTATGTCGTCCAAGTACTGAAGGAATTGAGGGAGCTGAAGTCCAAAACAGTTGGAGGGGCCAAGTTGGCCCATACCTGTGCTGTGAGTATGTCATCCATGAACTGAAGGATGTTGCCCACATACTGAAGGAATTGAGGGTGTCAAAGTCCAAAACTCTTGGAGGGCCCAAGTTGGCCCATGCCTGTGCTATGAGTATGTTGTCCAAGTACTGAAGGAATTGTGGGAGTTGAAGTCCAAAACACTTGGAGGACCAAGTTGGCCCATGCCTGTGCTATGAGTATGTCCTCCACATACTGAAGGATGTTGTCCATGTACTGAAGGAATTGTGGGAGTTGAAGTCCAAAACACTTGGAGGGCCCAAGTTGGCCCATGCTTATGTTATAGGTATGTCAGCCACATATTGAAGGATGTCATCCACATACTGAAGGAACTGAGGGGGTCAAAGTCCAAAACACCTGGAGGGCCCAAGTTGGCCCACGCCTATGCCATGAGCATGTCATCCCCGTACTGAAGGAATTGAGGGAGCTGAAGTCCAAAACACTTGGAAGGCCCAAGTTGGTCCATGCCTTACGATGGGTATGTCAGCCACGTATTGAAGGAATTGAGGGAGTCAAAGTTCAAAACACCTGGAGGGCCAAAGTTGGCCTATACCTGTGCTATGAGTATGTCCTTCATGTACTAAAGGATGTCATCCACGTACTGAAGGAATTGTGGGAGTTGAAGTGAAAAACACCTGGAGGGCCCAATTTGGCCCATGCCTATGCCTTGGGCATGTTGTTCATGTACTGAAGGATGTTGTCCATGTGCTGAAGGATTTGAAGGAGTCAAAGTCCAAAACACCTGGAAGGCCCAAGTTGGTCCATGCCTATGCCATGAGCATGTCATCCATGTACTGAAGGATGTCATCTATGTACTGAAGGAATAGTGGGAGTTGAAGTCCAAAACACCTGGAGGGCCCAAGTTTGCCTGTACTATGGGTGTGTCAGCCATGTATTGAAGGAATTGAGGGAGTCAAAGTTCAAAACACCTGGAGGGCCAAAGTTGGCCCATGCCTGTGCTATGAGTATGCCTTCCACGTACTGAAGAATGTCATCCACCTACTGAAGGAATTGTGGGAGTTGAAGTTCAAAACATTTGGAAGGCCCAAGTTGGTCCATGCCTGTACTATGGATATGTCAGCCACGTACTGAAGGACTTGAGGGAGTTGAAGTCCAAAACACTTAGAGGGCCCAAGTTGGCCCATGCTTGTGCTATGACTATGTCTTCAACGTACTGTAGGATGTCATCCACGTACTGAAGGAATTGTGGAAGTTGAAGTCCAAAACACTTGGAGGACCAAGTTGACCCATGCCTGTGTTACTAGTATGTCATCCATGTACTGAAGGAAGTGAGGAGTCAAAGTCCAAAACACCTGGAGGGGCCAAGTTGGCCCATGCCTGTGCTATGAGTATGCCTTCCACGTACTGAAGAATGTCATCCACCTACTGAAGGAATTGTGGGAGTTGAAATTCAAAACATTTGGAAGGCCCAAGTTGGTCCATGCCTGTACTATGGATATGTCAGCCACGTACTGAAGGACTTGAGGGAGTTGAAGTCCAAAACACTTAGAGGGCCCAAGTTGGCCCATGCTTGTGCTATGACTATGTCTTCAACGTACTGTAGGATGTCATCCACGTACTGAAGGAATTGTGGAAGTTGAAGTCCAAAACACTTGGAGGACCAAGTTGACCCATGCCTGTGTTACTAGTATGTCATCCACGTACTGAAGGAAGTGAGGAGTCAAAGTCCAAAACACCTGGAGGGGCCAAGTTGGCCCATGCCTGTGCTATGAGTATGCCTTTCACGTAATGAAGAATGTCATCCACCTACTGAAGGAATAGTGGGAGTGGGAGTCCAAAACACCTGGAGGGCCCAAGCTGGCCCATACCTTTGCTATGGGTATGTCATCCACGTACTGAAGGATGTTGTCCACATAGTGAAGGAATTGAAGGAGCTGAAGTCCAAAACACTTGGAGGGCTCAAGTTGGCCCCTGCCTGTGCTATGAGTATGTTGGCCACGTACTGAAGGAATTGAGGGAGTTGAAGTTCAAAACAGTTGGAGGGGCCAAGTTGGCCCATACCTGTGCTATGAGTATGTCATCCATGAACTGAGGGATGTTGCCCACATACTGAAGGAATTGAGGGTGTCAAAGTCCAAAACACTTGGAGGGCCCAAGTTGGCCCATGCCTGTGCTATGAGCATGTCATCCATGAACTGAAGGATGTCGTCCACATACTGAAGGAATTATGGGAGTTGAAGTCCAAAACAGTTGGAGGGGCCAAGTTGGCCCATGCCTGTGCTATGAGTATGTCATCCATGTACTGAAGGACCGGAGGGAGTCAAAGTCTTGGTCTTTTCACTATATTGGCTGCTACTTCCCTGTGGATGTCAGGTGGTGCAATACCAGTTAAACAGTGTACATACAATACACAGACAAATGTAAATGCCATCCCCTTTCCATCTCTGGCATCTAGAGGCAATGCTCTATTCCGACCATAGGGAGGTGCTTTTGTTCCACTGCCTGGGGGAATCTTTTGTTGAGAGGTGATTAGTTGTTCCTGATTGTTTCTTGTCTGGACTTCCCCTGTGTTTGAGTTTATTTATTTATTTACTGTTATAAGAGCACTGTGGACTCAAACAATGAAGGATTTGGACCAAACTTGGCAGGAATACTCAATAGGCCCAAACACTGAACACTGGTGGAGTTTGGGGGGAAAAGACCTTGACATTTGAGAGTTGTACTTGCTGGGATTTATAGTTCTCGTACAATCAAAGAGCATTCTGAACTTCACCAAGGATGGAATTCAACCAAATTTGGCACACAAAACTCGCAAGACCCACAGAAAATACTGAAAGGGTTTGGTGAGTATTGACCTTGAATTTTGGAGTTGTAGTCCACAGTTGTAGCTGTGGACAATGATGGATCTGGACCAAACTTGGCACGAATACTCCAAATGCCCAAATATGAACACTGGTGGGGTTTGGGGGGAAAAGACCTTGTCATTTGGGAGTTGTAGTTGCTGGGATTTATAGTTCACCTACAATCAAAGAGCATTCCGGACTCCACCAATGATGGAATTGAACCAAGCTTGGCCCATAGAACTCCCTTGACCCGCAGAAAATACTGAAAGGGTTTGGTGAGTATTGACCTTGAGTTTGGGAGTTGTAGTTCACCTACATCCAGAGAGCACTGTGGACTCAAACAATGGTGGATCTGGACCAAACTCTACACGAATACTCAGTATGCCCAAATGTAAACACCGATGGAGTTTGAGGAAAATAGACCTTGTCATTTGGGAGTTGTAGTTGCTGGGATTTATAGTTCACCTACAATCAAAGAGCATTCCGGACTCCACCAATGATGGAATTGAACCAAGCTTGGCCCATAGAACTCCCTTGACCCGCAGAAAATACTGAAAGGGTTTGGTGAGTATTGACCTTGAGTTTGGGAGTTGTAGTTCACCTACATCCAGAGAGCACTGTGGACTCAAACAATGGTGGATCTGGACCAAACTCTACACGAATACTCAGTATGCCCAAATGTAAACACCGATGGAGTTTGAGGAAAATAGACCTTGTCATTTGGGAGTTGTAGTTGCTGGGATTTATAGTTCACCTACAATCAAAGAGCATTCCGGACTCCACCAATGATGGAATTGAACCAAGCTTGGCCCATAGAACTCCCTTGACCCGCAGAAAATACTGAAAGGGTTTGGTGAGTATTGACCTTGAGTTTGGGAGTTGTAGTTCACCTACATCCAGAGAGCACTGTGGACTCAAACAATGGTGGATCTGGACCAAACTCTACACGAATACTCAGTATGCCCAAATGTAAACACCGATGGAGTTTGAGGAAAATAGACCTTGTCATTTGGGAGTTGTAGTTGCTGGGATTTATAGTTCACTTACAATCAAAGAGCATTCTGAACCTTACCAATGATAGAATGGGGCCAAATTCTCCACTTAGAACCCCCATGTCCATAAGAAAATACTGGAAGAGTTTGGTGGGACTTGATCTTGAGTTCGGGAGTTGTAGTTCACCTACATCCAGAGAGCACTGTGGACTCAAACAATGATTGATCTGGACCAAATTTGGCATGAGGACCGCTGTGAGTCGCCTTCGGGTTGAGAACAGTGGTATAGAAGCAAAGTAAATAAATAAATAAATAAATATGAAGACTCAATATGCCCAAATGTGAACACTGGTGGAGTATGAGGAAAATAGACCTTGCCATTTGGGAGCTGTAGTTGCTGGGATTTATTGTTCACTTACAATCAAAGAGCATTCTGAACCTTACCAATGATAGAATTGGGCCAAACTCTCCACTCAGAACCCCCATGTCCATAAGAAAATACTGGAAGGATTTGGTGGCCAGTTGTAGTTGCTGGGATTTATAGTTCACCTATAATCAAAGAGCATTCTGAACCCCACTAATGATGGATTTGGGCCAAACTTGGCACACAGGGCTCCCATGACCAACAAAAAACTCTAGAAGGGTTTGGTGGGCATTGACCATGAGTTTGGGAGTTGTAGTTCACCTACATCCAGAGACTGTGGACTCAAACAATGATGGATCTGGACCAAACTTGGCATGAATACTCAGTATGCCCAAATGTAAACACTGATGGAGTTTGAGGAAAATAGACCTTGTCATTTGGGAGTTGTAGTTGCTGGGATTTATAGTTCACCAACAGTCAAAGAGCATTCTGAACTCCACTAACTATAGAGTTGAACCAAACTTGGCACACAAGGCTCCAATGACCAACAAAAAACACAAGAAAGGTTTGATGGGCATTGACCATGGGTTTGGGAGTTGTAGTTCACCTACATCCAGAGAGCACTGTGGACTCAAACAATGGTGGATCTGGACCAAACTTGGCACAAATACTCAGTATGCCCAAATGTGAATACTGATAGAGTTTGAGAAAAATAGACCTTGTCATTTGGGAGTTGTAGTTGCTGGGATTTATAGTTCACCTACAACCAAAGTGTATTCTGAACTCCACCAATGACAGAATTGGGCCAAACTTACCGCACAGAACCCCATTGACACACAGAAAATACTGTATTTTCTGATGGTCTTTGGTGACCCCTTTGACACCCCTTGTGACCCTCCCAGGATTGAGAAACACTGCTCTCCAGTCCATATTTCTTTCCTATCCACTTACTCAAAACCACGCCTCTCAAAAAAAGAGAAAGGTATATACTAGGCTTGGGCGATCAAGAAAAAAATTGGTTCTAAACTCGTTTCGTTTCTAGGGTGCGCTAGCGTTTCTAAATTCTGAGGACTTCCAAAATTTAAGATTTCAAAATTTCGAAATTTCCAAAATTTCGTAAATTACGAATCGATTCGTTAATGGCGGACGTGATTGCGCAATATGCTAAAAAATCCTCCAAATGGGACAAGGGGGAACTTCTGAGGCTTCCCTCTCCCTCTGTTGTTGACTGTTGGTGTGATAAAACACACAACAACTATATTATATTATATTATATTATATTATATTTATATTATATTATATTATTATTATAATATTATTATATTATATTATATTATATTATTATTATTATATTATATTGTATATTATATTATATTATTATTATATTATATAAATATTATAATATATTATTATAATATTATTATATTATATTATTGTATATTATATTATATTATATTATATTATATTATATTATATTATATTATATTATATTATAATGGATAATGGAGAAAGGCAGGGAGTTTCAGAAAAACATCTACTTCTGCTTCATTGACTCTTATAAAGCCTTTGACTGTGTGGATCATAATAAATGGTGGCATGTTCTGGGTGGGATGGGCACCCCAAGCCCCCTTCCCTCTCTCCTGAGGAATCTGTGCAAGGACCAAGGAGCAACAGTCAGAACTGACCACGGAACAGGAGACGGGTTCAAGGTTGGGAAAGGCGTCCGGCAAGGCTGCATCCTCTCACCCAACCTTTGTAACGTGTATGCAGAACACATCATGCGAGGATGTGCGGGGCTTGAGGAATGCAAAGCCGGGGTGGAAATTGCTGGAAGAAACATTAACAACCTCAGATATGCAGACGACACCACCCTGATGGCCGAAAGCGAGGAGGAGCTGAGGAGCCTTCTAATCAAGGTGAGAGAAGAAAGCGCAAAAGCCGGATTGCAGCTAAACGTCAAAAAAACCAAGATTATGGCAACAAGAATGATTGACAACTGGGAAATAGAGGGAGAAACCGTGGAGGCCGTGACAGACTTTGTATTTCTAGGTGCAAAGATTACTGCAGATGCAGACTGTGGCCAGGAAATCAGGAGACGCTTCCTTCTTGGGAGGAGAGCAATGTCCAGTCTCGATAAAATAGTCAAGAGTAGAGACATCAGACTGGCAACAAAGATCCATTGCCTAGTCCAAGCCATGGTCTTCCCTGTAGTCACCTACGGAGGTGAGAGCTGGACCTTCGGGAAGGCTGAGCCAAGGAAGAGAGATGCTTTTGAGCTGTGGTGTTGGAGGAAAGTGCTGAGAGTGCCTTGGACTGCGAGAAGATCCAACCAGTCCATCCTCCAGGAAAGAAAGCCCGGCTGCTCACTGGAGGGAAGGAGACGAGAGACCAAGTTGAAGTCCTTTGAATGCCACATCATGAGGAGACAGCCAAGCCTAGAGAAGGGAATGATGCTGGGGAAAGTGGAAGGCAAAAGGAAGAGGGGCCGACCAAGGGCAAGATGGAGGGATGGCATCCTTGAAGTGACTGGACTGACCTTGAGGGAGCTGGGGGTGGTAACGGCCGACAGGGAGCTCTGGCGTGGGCTGGTCCATGAGGTCACGAAGAGTCGGAGACGACTGAACGAATGAACAACAACATATTATATTATAATATATTATATTATATTACTTTATATTACTTTATATTACTTTATATTATAATATATTATACAATTATAATATAATATAATAATATAGTAATAAAATATATAATAATATAATATAATATAATATAATATATGCAATACTATAATATAATAGTATTATAATAATATAAAATTTTGTGTATATATATATATATATATATATATATATAGATTATATTATATATTATATTATAGTATTGTATATTAGAGTGAGGCAAGAAGAAGCATGAGGAAAGAGGAGGGAAGCAGCAGAGCAAAGGGACCGGAAGTGGAGTAAATGCGAGATTGTAAAACTTGCACCAGACATACGAAAATAATTACGAAATAATTACGAAATAATTACGAAAATTGGAAAAAATGCTTCAATTCTTAATTACTCCTCACACTATTCCTGCATGGCTCGATATTGGATCGTAAGCTAATTTAAATACGAATTAATAACGAATTACGAAATTAACGAACTGGATCGCCCAAGCCTAGTATATACCTCTATTATGAACCAGATCCCAAAACTATAGAAAACTAGGACGTCCCCCTCTTTCCCACTTCCTTGCAAGGAGCTAATTTGTGCAAATGTGCCCGGGACCGATGCATGGCAGTGGCTCACAACTTCCTTAATGGAAACCCAGTGATCCGTAAACACTTGAGCGGGAGGCATTCGCTGAGGGGCAAGGCAAGACTCATGTTAATATCCGTGATTGATCTAAAAAAAAGGAAAGAAAGAAAGGTTTTGCAAGGAAGGCATAAAGTATTTAATTATAATTATGTTGGGAAGGGCTTTTGTAATGGCGGCGGCATTTGAATAAGGTCACATCCAGCCCTCACCTCGCTTATGTTGTCCTATTATTAAAATGCCATTCATTTCAAGGGCCAGGAACCGTTCGGAAGTCCTCAGACGACAATCCACCAGGTAAATTGAAAAAATGTCCCTGGGTTTTTCTTTGGGGGGGGGGGAATGAAGGGGGATGATTGATCTCCTTTGCAAAGCCAACGCTGACAATGCAGCGGGACAGAAATACCCGAAATTATGCATCAGTGAGACTAAAAATATTCTCTCGCACACTTGCAGAGATAATAGGGCAACATCGGTGTAGATTTCATAGACCTCACTGGCTGCAAATTGAGTCTCAGCAATTGCACTTGTTTTGCTAATGTCCCATCTACACTGCCATGTCAAATACATACAGATTATCTGCCTTGAACTGGGAACATAGACTTATATCCAGTTCAAAACAGATAATTATCTAGGTTCTTGCGGGTTTTTTCGGGCTATAGAGCCATGTTTTAGAGGCATTTCTCCTGACGTTTCGCCTGCATCTATGGCAAGCATCCTCAGAGGTTGTGAGATAATTATCTGGTCGCTTCTGGAGGTGGCGCTTCTGGAATAGATGGCGGAAACAGAAGAATGACCACCTCACCCGCCTCATAGGAAACCTGCTACAAAACAGGAGCTTCTTTGTTGAGTTTCAGAGCCGAAGAAGCAGATGGCGGAAAGAGAAGAACGGCCTGCCTCAGGGGAGCATGCTTGCTCCATCCATGCTCAACATCGACACAAATGACCAGCCACTGCCAGAAGGGACAGAGAGTTTCATCTATGCTGATGATCGTGCCATCACCGCTCAAGGAAATCTTTTTTGTTGAGTTTCAGGGCCAGAGAAGCTTTTTTGAGCTTTTTTGTTGAGTTTCAGGGCCAGAGAAGCAGATGGTGGAAACAGAAGAACGGCCTGCCTCAGAGGAGAGTGCTTGCCCCACCCATGTTCAACATCTACACAAATGACCAGCCACTGCCAGAAGGGACAGAGAGCTTCATCTATGCTGATGATCATGCCATTACTGCTCAAGCAGGGAGCTTTGAGATGGTTGAACAGAAGATCTCCGAAGCTCTACGTGCCCTTACCGCCTACTACAGGGAAAACCAGCTGATCCCTAATCCATCCAAAACACAGATATGTGCCTCACCCGCCTCATAGGAAACCTGCTACAAAACAGGAGCTTTTTTGTTGAGTGCCAGGACCGGAGAAGCAGATGGCGGAAACAGAAGAACGGCCTGCCTCAGGGGAGAGTGCTTGCCCCACCCATGTTCAACATCTACACAAATGACCAGCCATTGCCAGAAGGGACAGAGAGCTTCATCTATGCTGATGATCATGCCATTACTGCTCAAGCAGGGAGCTTTGAGATGGTTGAACAGAAGATCTCCGAAGCTCTACGTGCCCTTACCGCCTACTACAGGGAAAACCAGCTGATCCCTAATCCATCCAAAACACAGATATGTGCCTCACCCGCCTCATAGGAAACCTGCTACAAAACAGGAGCTTTTTTGTTGAGTGCCAGGACCGGAGAAGCAGATGGCGGAAACAGAAGAACGGCCTGCCTCAGGGGAGCGTGCTTGCCCCATCCATGTTCAACATCTACACAAATGTCCAGCCTCTGCCAGAAGGGACAGAGAGTTTCATCTATGCTGATGATCATGCCATCACCGCTCAAGCAGGGAGCTTTGAGATGGTTGAACAGAAGATCTCCGAAGCTCTACGTGCCCTTACCGCCTACTACAGGGAAAACCAGCTGATCCCTAATCCATCCAAAACACAGATATGTGCCTCACCCGCCTCATAGGAAACCTGCTACAAAACAGGAGCTTTTTTGTTGAGTGCCAGGACCGGAGAAGCAGATGGCGGAAACAGAAGAACGGCCTGCCTCAGGGGAGAGTGCTTGCCCCACCCATGTTCAACATCTACACAAATGACCAGCCATTGCCAGAAGGGACAGAGAGCTTCATCTATGCTGATGATCATGCCATTACTGCTCAAGCAGGGAGCTTTGAGATGGTTGAACAGAAGATCTCCGAAGCTCTACGTGCCCTTACCGCCTACTACAGGGAAAACCAGCTGATCCCTAAACCATCTAAAACACAGACATGTGCCTTTCATCTCAAGAACAGACAAGCAACCTTGGAAAATAGACCAATCTCTTTGTTATGCCATCTTTACAAAGTTCTGGAGAGACTTATTTTGCATTGATTTGTGGAACAAATAGACCCCTGTCTGATCCCACAGCAAGCTGGCTTCAGGAAAGGCAAAAGCTGCACATCGCAAGTGCTGAACCTGACTCAGCACATAGAAGATGGCTTTGAAAGGCAGCAGATCACAGGAGATGTCTTCATAGACCTGCCAGCAGCCTATGATACTGTCAACCACCACTGCCTCCTCCTGAGAAAAATGTATAATATCACAAAGGACGACCACCTCACCCGCCTCACAGGAAACCTGCTACAGAACAGGAGCTTTTTTGTTGAGTTCCAGAGCCGAAGAAGCAGATGGCAGAAACAGAAGAACGGCCTGCCTCAGGGGAGCGTGCTTGCTCCATCCATGTTCAACATCTGCACAAATGACCAGCCACTGCCAGAAGGGACAGAGAGTTTCATCTATGCTGATGATCATGCCATTACTGCTCAAGCAGGGAGCTTTGAGACGGTAGAATCATAGAATCATAGAATCAAAGAGTTGGAAGAGACCTCATGGGCCATCATCCAGTCCAACCCCATTCTGCCAAGAAGCAGGAATATTGCATTCAAATCACCCCTGACAGATGGCCATCCAGCCTCTGTTTAAAAGCTTCCAAAGAAGGAGCCTCCACCACACTCCGGGGCAGAGAGTTCCACTGCTGAACGGCTCTCACAGTCAGGAAGTTCTTCCTCATGTTCAGATGGAATCTCCTCTCTTGTAGTTTGAAGCCATTGTTCCCTTGCATCCTAGTCTCCAAGGAAGCAGAAAACAAGCTTGCTCCCTCCTCCTCCCTGTGGCTTCCTCTCACATATTTATACATGGCTATCATATCCCCTCTCAGTCTTCTCTTCTTCAGGCTAAACATGCCCAGCTCAGAACAGAAGATCTCCGAAGCTCTAGGTGCTCTTACTGCCTATTACAGGGAAAGCTAGCTGATCCCTAATCCATCTAAAACACAGATATGTGCTTTTCATCTCAAGAACAGAAAAGCATCCCGAGCTCTTAGGATTATGACCTGGGAAGGAATCCCACTGGAGCATTGCAGCACACCCAAATACCTGGGAGGAGTCACTCTGGACCGTGCTCTGACCTACAAGAAGCACTGCCTGAACATCAAGCAAAAAGTGGGTGCTAGAAACAATATCATACAAAAGCTGACTGGCACAACCTGGGGATCACAACCAGAAGAAGACATCTGCCCTTGCGCTACACAAAAAACAGAATTGGGGCAAATTTCCCACATAGAACCCCCATGACCAACAGAAAATACTTAAGGCCGTCCAGTCCAACTCCCAAGAATATCTAATCAAAGCTTAGATGAAGGGCTAGAAGGCAGGATCATCAAGTTTGCAGACAACACCAAATGGGGAGGGAGAGCCAAGACTCCAGAAGACAGGAGCAGGAGTCAAAGGGATCTCGACAGATTAGAGAGATGATGGGCCAAAACTAACAAAATGAAGTTCAACAGGGACAAATGCAAGATACTCCACTTAGGCAGGAAAAACGAAATGCAAAGAGACAGAATGGGGGACAATGAGGCCTGGCTCGAGAGCAGGACGTGTGAAAATGATCTTGGAGTCCTCGTGGACAGGAAGGTAAACATGAGCCAGGAATGTGATGTGGCGACAAAAAAAGCCAATGGGATTTTGGCCTGCATCAATAGGAGCATAGTGTCTAGATCTAGGGAAGTCATGCTCCCCATGCTCTATTCTGCCTTGGTTAGACCACACCTGGAATATTGTGTCCAATTCTGGGCACCACAATTCAAGAGAGATATTGACTCTAAGCTGGAATGTGTCCAGAGGAGGACGACTCAAGTGATCAAGGTTCTGGAGAACAAGCCCTATGAGGAGCGGCTTAAGGATCTGGGCATGTTCAGCCTGAAGATGAGAAGGCTGAGAGGAGATATGATAGCCATGTATAAATGTGTGACAGGAAGTCACAGGGAGGAGCAGGGAGCAAGCTTGTTTTCTGCTTCCTTGGAGACTAGGACACAATGGAACAATGGCTTCAAACGACAAGAGAGGAGATTCCATCTGAACATGAGGAAGAACTTCCTGACTGTGAGAGCCGTTCAGCAGTGGAACTCTCTGCCCCAGAGGGAGTGTGGTGGAGGCTCCTTCTTTGGAAGCTTTTAAGCAGAGGCTGGATGGCCATCTGTCAGGGGTGCTTTGAGTGAAATATTCCTGCTTCTTGGCAGAATGGGGTTGGACTGGATGGCCCAGGAGGTCTCTTCCAACTCTTTGATTCTATGATTCTATGAATAGAATTCCTCAGCCTGCTAGTCAGGACAGTTGAAGGATCCCTAATCTGGGAAGGAGGGGGTTGCATAATGCTATCACCTTTTAATTTTAACGAGACCCGCTCTGATTGAATCGGAGGCATAATACACAACATGCTTTGACTTGACGTTTCATTATTTTTCTCCCTTTATCTCCAAACGGTGATTAAAGATCGGAGATAATGACGCTATTTAAAGCTTGGGAAGTTTTGTACCGACGAGGTTCGCACTTGTTTGTTTGTTTGTTTTGTTTTCCAGTTCTGGGAAAGGCTTTGCATGGAGCGGGTCCTCCGGTGTGCAAACTGGCAATGATCTTCCATGGAAGAATCATAGAATCATAGAATCATAGAATCAAAGAGTTGGAAGAGACCTCCTGGGCCATCCAGTCCAACCCCATTCTGCCAAGAAGCAGGAATATTGCATTCAAATCACCCCTGGCAGATGGCCCTCCAGCCTCTGTTTCAAAGCTTCCAAAGAAGGAGCCTCCACCACACTCTGGGGCAGAGAGTTCCACTGCTGAACGGCTCTCCCAGTCAGGAAGTTCTTCCTCATGTTCAGATGGAATCTCCTCTCTTGTAGTTTGAAGCCATTGTTCCGCGTCCTAGTCTCCAGGGAAGCAGAAAACAAGCTTGCTCCCTCCTCCTCCCTGTGGCTTCCTCTCACATATTTATACATGGCTATCATATCCCCTCTCAGCCTTCTCTTCTTCAGGCTAAACATGCCCAGCTCCTTAAGCCGCTCCTCATAGGGCTTGTTCTCCAGGCCCTTGATCATTTTAGTCACCCTCCTCTGGACACATTCCAGCTTGTCAACATCTTTCTTGAATTGTGGTGCCCAGAATTGGACACAATATTCCAGATGTGGTCTAACCAAAGCAGAATAGAGCATGGGTAGCATTACTTCCTTAGATCTAGACAGAGTTGGAAGAGACCTCATGGGCCATCCAGTCCAACCCCATTCTTCCAAGAAGCAGGAATATTGCATTCAAATCACCCCTGACAGATGGCCATCCAGCCTCTGCTTAAAAGCTTCCAAAGAAGGAGCCTCCACCACACTCCGGGGCAGAGAGTTCCACTGCTGAACGGCTCTCCCAGTCAGGAAGTTCTTTCTCATGTTCAGATGGAATTTCCTCTCTTGTAGTTTGAAGCCATTGTTCCATTGCGTCCTAGTCTCCAGGGAAGCAGAAAACAAGCTTGCTCCCTCCTCCTCCTCCCTGTGGCTTCCTCTCACATATTTATCCATGGCTATCATCTCTCCTCTCAGCCTTCTCTTCTTCAGGCTAAACATGCCCAGTTCCTTAAGCCACTCCTCATAGGGAAGCTCTGATACAGGTTGGCATGGCAGAGAAACTCTGGCTACTGTCTTTTTCAATAGCAATGACGTCGAACATGCCCCCCCCCCGCAAATAAGAGATAGTAACTTATAGTTTTCCAAGGACAAGGGACAAGATTTGACCTCAGCGCTGCAGGGCTTCATGTTTTGGCTCAGTGGAAATCATCAGACTCCTTTTCTTAATGATCTTTGGACTTCCTGCCACATTTTGGACTCTTTTTTCCTTCATGAATTTGTTTTCGCCCATGAATTTTCCCAAAACTGAGCTATGAATTCATACTATGCCGTGATAAAGGCTTTTATCAATTTATTGTCAAAGGCTTTCATAGCTGGAATCACTAGGTTCTTGTGGGTTTTTTCGGGCTATAGGGCCATGTTCTAGAGGCATTTCTCCTGACGTTTCGCCTGCATCTATGGCAAGCATCCTCAGAGGTGTGAGGTCTGTTGGAATTAGGAAAATGGGTTTATATATCTGTGGAATGGCTGGGGTGGGGCAAAGAGCTCTTCTCTGCTGGAGCTAGGTGTGAATGTTTCAACTGACCACCTTCATTAGCATTTGAAGGCCTGGCTGAGCCTGGGAAAATGTTCTGTTGAGAAGTGTTAAGATGTGCCTGGTTGTTTCCTCTCTGCTGTTTTGCTGTTGTAATTTGAGAGTTTTTTTTAATACTGGTAGCCAGATTTTGTTCATTTTCATGGTCTCTTTCTTTCTGTTGAAATTGTCCACATGCTTGTGGATCTCAATCGCTTCTCTGTGTAGTCTGACATGGTGGTTGTTGGTGTAGTCTGACATTCACACCTAGCTCCAGCAGAGAAGAGCTCTTTGCCCCACCCCAGCCATTCCACAGATATATAAACTCATTTTTCCTACTTCCAACAGACCTCACTACCTCTGAGGATGCTTGCCATAGATGCAGGCGAAACGTCAGGAGAAAATGCCTCTAAAACATGGCCATATAGCCCGAAAAAAACCCACAAGAACCTTTTATCAATTGCTCTGTTGGAGGGAGGGAGGGAAGGGATGCCTAGATATGATTTCCTTGTGCATGATCGCAATATTTCTATATATTCCCCTTATGTTTCTGACCCTTTCCTGACCCTTTTCCCCATTTCCTTGCCTTAAGAAAATATGTGAGGAAGCCACCCAGCCCCAAGGGACAAAGCAATTAGCGAATACCGAAGACTTCCCCCAAAGACCTCTCTTGCATGGACAATAGAAAAGGAGTTATTTCCTGACCTCGGAGGCTGACCATCAGGAGGTAATTCATTTGGCAGAATTTAATCACTTTTCAGTAAGATAAGCAGGAAATTTTACACACAAGCCTTCCTATTGATAGCATCTACTCAAGTTTGCCCCCCCCCCCCATTGTTCCCCTGTCTTGTAGTTAAAGAAAAACCCGGTTTATGCTCCAACATGTTTATTGACACCACTCACAAAACAATAGGCCAGCTTGACTGGCAGGTCCTTCTGGAACTCGCTAAGTTTTTGGGCATTTCCTGAGCCATAATCCATTCAAAAATGCATTGTATTCCATCGTCCTCCCTCCCTCCCTCCTGATTCGCTGAAGCGCCGAGACGGCAGGAGTTTTCCCATTGGTTCTGGCATGCCGTAACTGCTCTGTGATTGGTCCAGGCGCTTGGGAGGCTGGCGAGCCTCCTCCCAGCTGTTTGCGTGCCAACCAATCACTTTCAAGACTGGCAGGAGGCTTTTGGACATTTCCTGAGCCATAATCCATTCAAAAATGCATTGTATTCCATCATCCCGCCTCCCTCCCTCCTGATTCGCTGAAGTGGCGAGATGGCAGGAGTCTTCCCATTGGTTCTGGTGAGCCGCAACTGCTCTGTGATTGGTCCAGGCGCTTGGGAGGTGGGCGAGCCTCCTCCCAGCTGTTTGTGCGCCAACCAATCACCTTCAAGACCGGCAGGAGGCGGGAGCGGGAGATTTGGAACTCACAACTCTGTATTTTCTATAAAAATGGCATTTATTGTGTAACTTTTCATGCTCTGCTTGGCGAATTATTGCCGCTCTGTATCCTTTTCAGCTGAATCGCATAATCAGTGGCGCTTCCTTCAACTTGGTGAGACCTTTTATTGGGAAAAATCAGGGATTGGGTGCTTCTCTCTGTCTCGCCAGGGTAACGAACTCTTTGATGAGTCTGATTGGTCTCTGCCTCCTGGCAAAGACCCCTAAATTCTGGCACAATGCCAGCATGAGTAAATAAAGTATGGCCAAAAGCACCACAAGTCTTAGGTTTTCCTATCTGAAATGAAGTTTTGATGATGCTGGTGTTTAATAGACTAAATTCAACTTACATTGCCAAAAAAATAAACAAACACTGAAAGTTCTGTAGATGAAGAACTTCAACTATTCATAAGACAGTCTGTAGACCATCTGCATTGCCGTATAATCATAGAATCATTGAATCATAGGGTTGGAAGAGATGTCGTGGGCCATCCAGTCCAACCCCATTCTGCCAAGAAGCAGGACAATCGTGTTTAAAGCACCCCCGACAGATGGCCATCCAGCCTCTGTTTCAAAGCTTCCATAGAAGGAACCGCCACCATACTCCAGGGCAGAGAGTTCCACTGCTGAACAGCTCTCACAGTCAGGAAATTCTTCTTCATGTTCAGATGGAATATCCTTTCCTATAGTGTGAAATATGAAACTGATAAGCGTAGACTCGTAGAATGCAGTTTAAGGATCTACATCTGCTTTGAACTGGATTGTATCAGTCTACACTGCCATATAATCCAGTTCAAAGCAGTTAATTTGGATATTATATGGCAGTGTCAGTCTAAGACCTCTTCTACACTACCATATAAAATCCAGGTCATCTGCTCTGAACTGGACTATTTGGCAGTGTAGACTAATATAATCCAATTCAAAGCAGGGACCACTCTCCAACATTAGTACCAAAAGGCTTACGAATCAGTTTTTGGTCAACTTTAGATCTGATTCAGAAAATTGCATTGGATAGACCGCATCAGCTCTAGTTTCTGATACAGAACACATTCCATCCAGTAGAATCATAGAATCAAAGAGTTGGAAGAGACCTCCTGGGCCATCATCCAGTCCAACCCCATTCTGCCAGGAAGCAGGAATGTTGCATTCAAATCACCCCTGACAGATGGCCATCCAGCCTCTGTTTCAAAGCCTCCAAAGAAGGAGCCTCCACCACACTCCGGGGCAGAGAGTTCCACTGCTGAACGGCTCTCACAGTCAGGAAGTTCTTCCTCATGTTCAGATGGAATCTCCTCTCTTGTAGTTTGAAGCCATTGTTCCATTGTGTCCTAGTCTCCAAGGAAGCAGAAAACAAGCTTGCTCCCTCCTCCCTAGGACTTCCTCTCATGTATTTATACATGGCCCTCATCATATCTCCTCTCAGCCTTCTCTGGGCTAAACATGCCCAGCTCCTTAAGCCGCTCCTCATAGGGCTTGTTCTCCAGACCCTTGATCTGCTCCCTCCTCCCTGTGGCTTCCTCTCACATATTTATACATGGCCCTCATCATATCTCCTCTCAGCCTTCTCTTCTTCAGGCTAAACATGCCCAGCTCCTTAAGTCGCTCCTCATAGGGCTTGTTGTCCAGACCCTTGATCATTTTAGTCACCCTCCTCTGGATACATTCCAGTTCAAAGCAGATAAAGTGGATCATCTGCTTGGATTGACCACAGGTTGGGAACCACTGATTTAGCATATCGCTGAATCTCATGTATCAATCAAACTCAAAATAGGATGCAGGCATAATTAAAAAATAGAGTTCGCGATTAATACAAGAAGACAATGAAACGGTCCGAGAATTGTGTGCTCATCAAAGTTTGTTTTAATCTTCCATTTTGGAAATATCCCTGTGGAATGAACTCTAAATTCAAACAAGCTCTTGGTAGACCTGGTTTTGGTGAAGGGCAGCCAAACAAACACTGTCAATACAACACAGTAGGGTATATAATATGTCCAGCAGCAGCAGATGTTCTTCTTTCCATATATATCTATATGGTGCCAACTGACTACACATTAAAAACAGTACAGGTATGTATGCCTTGATAAGGACAGATTAACAGGTAATTGTTTATCAACGGATAAGTCACAGAAGTAGATAGAAATCTAGATATTATTCATGTCTACATGTCAAGAGCGCTCAAACATACAGAGGCATGCATTCAAAGACATAAACATGCTATCATAGTTGCGGAGTAGATTGTGTACAAGTAATTGCCGAAGATGGGACCTCCAAAAATGCAAGGTAGGAAGATGGAACAGCGGGAAACACCAGGGGAAATGCTTCCTGAAAGTCAAGTTCTCCACCTCCATTGTAATTATTTCATATCCCAATATCATTCCAGTGTTTCAGCCAAGGTTGTGAAGCAACAACATGACAGATGGGGCACCGTTCAGCCATGCATTGCATTGTATGTGCTTCCTTTGATCTCTTTCATGTGCCAGTTTTCAGTGGGGGCTCTGATCTGTTTTTTGGGAGCCTCCTGAAATCAGGAGAGCAAATATCTGTTTTTGCTCTAGAATGCCAAAAGAACCATTTTCTATCGGCCCATTACAGGGAGTGGGGCTTCCCAGGACCAGCATCCCATCATGCTAGGCATTTAAACTGTTTCTACTCTAGAGGAGAGGTACTCGGCTCCAGGCAGGCATGCACTTTAAGGAGGCTTGTTACCTGTTTCTACTCTAGAGGAGAGGTGCTCAGCGGCAGGCGTGTGCTTTAAGAAAGCTTGTTACCTATTTTTATTCTAGAGAAGAGACACTCAGCTGCAGGCAAGTGCACACTTTAAGGAAGCTTCTTGCTTGTTTCTACTCTAGAGGAGAGGCATTCAGATGCAGACAGGTGCACACTTTAAGAAGACTTCTTACCTGTTTCTATTCTAGAGGAGAGGTTCCCAGCTGCAGGCACATGCGTGCTTTAAGAAAGATTGTTACCTATTTTTACTCTAGAGAAGAGGCACTCAGCTGCAGGCAAGTGCACGCTTTAAGGAAGCTTCTTGCTTGTTTCTACTCTAGAGGAAAGGCATTCAGATGCAGACAGGTGCACACTTTAAGGAGACTTCTTACCTGTTTCTATTCTAGAGGAGAGGTGCTCAGCTGCAGGTGCGTGCATGCTTTAAGAAAGCTTGTTACCTATTTTTACTCTAGAGGAGAAGCACTCAGCTGCAGGCAAGTGCACGCTTTAAGGAGGCTTCTCATCCGTTTCTGCTCTAGAGGAGAGGCACTCAGCTGCACTCAGGTGCACACTTTAAGAAGGTTTGTTACTTGTTTCTACTCTAGAGGAGAGGCACTCAGCTGCAGGCAGGTGCGCACTTTAAGGAAGCTTCTTGCCTGTTTCTACTCTAGAGGAGAGGTGCTCAGCTGCAGACAGGTGCGCACTTTAAGGAGACTTCTTACCTGTTTCTATTCTAGAGGAGAGGTGCTCAGCTGCAGGCAGGTGCATGCTTTAAGAAAGCTTGTTACCTATTTTTACTCCAGAGAAGAGGCACTCAGCTGCAGGCATGTGCACGCTTTAATGAGGCTTCTCATCTGTTTCTGCTCTAGAGGGGAGGCACTCAGCTGCACTCAGGTGTGCACTTTAAGAAAGTTTGTTACCTGTTTCTACTCTAGAGGAGAGGCACTCCGCTGCAGGCAGGTGCGCACTTTAAGGAAGCTTCTTACATGTTTCTACTCTAGAGGAGAGGCACTCCACTGCAGAGAGGTGCACACTTTAAGGAGGCTTCTTACCTGTTTCTACTCTAGAGGAGAGGCACTCGGCTGCAGGCAGGCACGTTCTTTAAGGAGGCTTCCTACCTGTTTCTACTCTAGAGGAGAGGCACTCAGCTGCAGGCAAGTGCACGCTTTACGGAGGCTTCTCATCTGTTTCTGCTCTAGAAGAGAGGCGCTCAGCTGCACTCAGGTGTGCACTTTAAGGTTTGTTACCTGTTTCTACTCTAGAGAAGAGGCACTCAGCTGCAGGCAGGTGTGCACTTTAAGGATGCTTCTTGCCTCTTTCTACTCTAGAGAAGAGGTGCCCAGCTGCAGGCAGGTGTTCGCTTGAAGGAGGCTTCTTGCCTGTTTCTACTCTAGAGGAGAGGCACTCAGCTGCAGGCAGGTGCGCGCTTGAAGGAGGCTTCTTGCCTGTTTCTACTCTAGAGGAGAGGCATTCAGCTGCAGGCAGGTGTGCGCTTGAAGGAGGCTTCTTACCTGTTTCTACTCTAGAGGCGAGGCACTCAGCTGCAGGCAGGTGCGCGCTTGAAGGAGGCTTCTTGCCTGTTTCTACTCTAGAGGAGAGATTATCGGCTGCAGGCAGGCACCTGCACTTTCTCTCTCGGGCCTGCATACCACACACACTCTTTCCGAGTCAAGGAGGCCTGTACTCTATTTCTTCCTCTAGAGGAGAGGCTCTTGGCAGTAGACAGCCGTACACTTTCTTTCCTGGGCTACACCACACCAGCAGCCATGCACACACTCTTTCCAAGGCATTTTAAGGAGCCTTCTGTTGTGGTTCAACAGCAACAGCATGATGGGACTGAGAGTGCAGATGAGCATGATGGAAATGAGAATACAGATGCAGGTGTGGGTTTTCTCAGTCACAATCTGTAGCTAGAGACAAGCCGCTGTTCTCTCAGGAACGGAATGTAGCTGATAGGGCAGTTGGTGGGGATCAAGGTCAGGCTGCCCAGCAGGTGTTGAGACAGAGTTTACGAATTGCGGCCAAGTGTTGAGCTCATCAGTTGGTGGGAAAACTGCTTGTTAGCTGCCTGTTTGATGTTTTACCTATAAGTAAACTGCCTTGGAGCTGGTTCTGTGTCAGTTCCAACTTTGCTAAATGGCTTGCTTGCCTTCGGCTCTGGGGCTTGGGGAAAGCCTGCTTCACGTTACTTCATGCTATTTCCTGGACTTTTACTCTGCTTCTATGCTTCAAGTCTCCTGCTTTGACTCAAAGGGATTATATTGGATTTTTACCTTGTACAACTGATCTTTTCACTGCTGATGAACTGCTTTGTTTGAAAACCTCACAATAAACTCTCTACCTCACAATTTTGGCTGGTTTGTCAGAGATAGCAAGGTGAATCTTAGCCTGCGATACAACACCTTCCCACTTTCGGGTAAGGAAGAGTGATGACCTCCTGGAAGAGGAGAGTAGTTGTCAGAGGAGGAGTGTTTTTGTTTGTTGGGGGATTAATAAAAACAATTAAACTGTGATGCTGAAAAGCAGAAGAGGAGCCGAGATCGGTTCCTGCTTGCTTTCGTGTTGGGTGGGTTTTTGTACCGGGAGTGCTCTTACCATTACTGGCTCCCGAAGTACCGAAAGAAACAGAGAAAACGAATTCCGCGCACAAGTCTAGTGATAAATTACTATTAGTTAGGCCTTCCAGATTGTTGGAGTTCAGCCTTTGATTGTGTTTCAGGATCAGGGTGCTTTGGATGTGGGGAATGCTGTAAATAAGGTTCAAGATGGCAATGGTTTGGTCAGTGATATTAATGCAGAGAAGACAGAGAGGCACCTGTTCCAAGTGTAGTTTCCCATGAGAATGTTCCTACAGGGTATAGGGATGATGGTTTACTCCCTGAATTGCTTCCAGAGAGTTCCCAGGATTTGGGGGTTGAAAACAACTCGGCACTTGTGGAGACTAATGAGCATAGAGATAGACGGGCGGAAATGAGTCAAAACAGACAGGCCGAGCAAGGCCTTCGGCGTTCTGCCAGGCTTTAGGAGAAAAAGATAAGGGCCATTCAAGGAAAGTGAAAACAGTTTCTGAGTGCTTGGGAAGGTTTACAAGTCCCAAGCATGGAAAATATTACCAGATGAAGCATCGTTTAGAATCCTGCTAAGGTCTTGTCCTCGTCTCATAGAAGCCTTGCCTCGAAAATTCATGCTTAAAGATTTCTTGTTTCCTGTTTAGTTTTTTGTCTCTTGTGATTACCTGCTCAGGCCTTGGATCAATGTTTCCTGGTTCTTTGGATTTTGTTAGAGGCTTATGGACTTTGCTTTTGGACATTGCTGAGCTCTACCTTGGACTAATTTGTTCCTGCTTATCTTTTACCCTAATTGGATTCATCTATCCCCTTAAAGTGCCTTTTTACTTTGCTGCTTTTGCTTATCTATATAAATAAAAACGTAATGTTCGTTTGTGGGATTAACAGAACTCAAAAACCACTGGACGAATTGACACTAAATTTGGACACAAGACACCTAACAACCCAATGTATGTATTTTCATTCACTGGACCAAATTTGGCACAAATACCCAATACACTCAAATTTGAATATTGGTGGGGTTAGGGGGGATGATTTTGTCATTTGGGAGTTGTGGTTGCTGGGATTTATAGTTCACCTACAATCACAGAGCATTCTGAACCCCACCAATGATGGAATTGAACCAAACTTGGCACACAGTTCTCCCATGACCAACAGAAAATACTGGAAGGGTTTGTGGGCAGTGTCCTTTGGTTTTGGAGTTGTAGTTCACCTACATCCAGAGATCACTGTGGACTCAAACAATGATGGATCTGGACCAAATTTGGCACAAATATCCAATATGCTCAAATGTGAACACTGGTGGAATTTGGGGAAAATAGACCTTGATGTTTGGGAGTTGTAGTTGCTGGGATTTATAGTTCATCTACAATCACAGAGCATTCTGAACCCCACCAATGATGGAATTGAACCAAACTTGCCACACAGTTCTCCCATGACCTACAGAAAATACTGGAAGGGTTTGGTGGGCAGTGTCCTTTGGTTTTGGAGTTGTAGTTCACCTACATCCAGAGATCACTGTGGACTCAAACAATGATGGATCTGGACCAAACTTGGCACGAATACTCAATATGCCCAAATGTGAACTCTGGTAGAGTTTGGGGAAAATAGAATCTTGACATTTGGAAGTTGTAGTTGCTGGGATTTACAGTTCATCTACAATCACAGAGCATTCTGAACTCCATCAACGATAGAATTGGGCCAAACCTCCGACACAGAACTCCCATGTGGGCCACAGCAACGCATGGCAGGGGACGGCTTCAACAAAAGTATTGTTTTCCCCTACTCAACGTGTGGTGTTTTCAAGTCAGAGGGTTATTCCTGTTCTGGAGTGCAACACAGATATTATCTCACTCTCTTCACCATTGACTACGTTGGCTAAGACTGGTCCTTCCATCATTGTCCTCAATGTAGCCCACAATGAAAATCAGATGAACCTGACTATCTTTACCACACTCGTCTTAGTCTGTAAGATAAACAAACAGAAGCCAGGTCCAGGCTTCACATTGTCCAGATCTGAACGTTCAGTTGCTGAGAATCCAAGAGGTGGTGGTTCTTGTGGTCTTGCACGTGATACGGAGACCTTAGGACGGGCAGAGGATCCGGAGAGGAGAGAATGTAATCAATGCTAAACTTAATTTCGGAGTCAGATTTTCCTACCGAAGCGCTGTTTAGAGTCTCCTGTCCGGCAACGGCGTTTGGGAAGAACTCGCGAGACTCCAAAGCTTTCAGCGGAGACTCCGTGTCCTCGCCCGGAGAGGAGATATTAGGGAAGGCAGAATCCATGGGGGACAACACGGGCAAGCAACCCATTTCGTTACTTGACCTCTTCTCTCTCGGCTCCCTTTTGACATTCCTCCGCCTTCTCCGCCTCCGGTAATTCCCGTTTTCGAAAAGATCCAGCATGGATTCGCATCCTGACGCAAAGCTCCAGTAGTTTCCTTTCCCCTTGTCATTGCCTTCTGTCCGGGGAACCTGCATGTCATGGAAAAAGACAGAAGTCAGTCAATGACCTACTAGTTCTCTTTTAAAACAGGGATGGACAACATGGAGACTTCCAAATGGGGATACACTATTCCCAACAGCGGAAGAGCCAGGTTTTAAGGTTCTTTTTGAACATTTCTAGTGAAGGGGCTTTCCTGATCTCTCCAGGTAATGAGTTCACAACTCTGCTTGCTTCACAACTCTGCTTGCTTTTATGAGTTCCCTGCAAATAACCTGCTCCTATTTTTTATCTGATTAGATTTTAATCGTTTTATCTTGTACATGTGGCCTGCCCATTGTTATCATGATTGTGTTTATTGGAGAGGGAATGCCTGGTCTCTGAGAGGTCCCCTCTCTCTATCTTGTGGGGTTCCTCAGGGGCCATTCTCTCCCCTCTGTGGTTTAACATCTCTATGCGACCACTTGCTCAGCTGGTTCGAGGTTTTGGGCTGGAGTGTGACCAGTACGCCGATGACACTTGGCTGGTGCTGAAGATGGAGGGCAGACCAGACTCTGTACCCGATTGTTTCCATCAGTGCCTCGAGGCCGTGACTGGATGGCTGCGTGCCAGCAGGTTGAGGGTGAATCCAGCAAAGACGGAGATCCTATGGCTGGGTGGACCGGGCAGTGGGGACATCCAGCTGCCCACCCTGGATGGCGAGGCGCTACGCCCGTCACCATTGGTCAAGAGTCTGGGAGTCCTTTTGGACCCTCTGCTGACGATGGAGGCCCAGATCTCCACCGTGAGCAGAACCACCTTCTCTCACCTGCGGCAGGCTAGACGGCTGGCCCCCTCCCTGTCCAGGGACGACCTGGCTACGGTGATTCAGGCCACGGTCATCTCAAGGCTGGACTAATGTAATGCCCTCTACATTGGCCTTCCTCTGTCGGTGATCCGGAAGCTCAAGTTGGTACAAAATGCAGCTGCTCGGCTTCTTGCGGGAATTCCGATGAGATGCCACATCACCCCAATCTGACTACAGCTGCATTGGTTACCCATTGAGCACCAGATCACTTTCAAAGGGATGGGACTCACCTTGAAGTAATGCTACCCCTCTATTCTGCTCTGCTTAGACCACTTTACCTGGAATATTGTGTCCAATTCTGGGCACCACAATTCAAGAGAGATATTGACAAGCTAGAATGTGTCCAGAGGAAGAGGGCGACTAAAATGATCAAGGGTCTGGAGAACAAGCCCTATGAGGAGCGGCTTAGGGAATTGGGCATGTTTAGCCTGAAGAAGAGAAGGCTGAGAGGAGATATGATAGCCGTGTATAAATATGTGAGAGGAAGCCACAGGGAGGAGGAGGGAGCAAGCTTGTTTTCTGCTTCCTTGGAGACTAGGACGCAATGGAACAATGGCTTCAAACTACAAGAGAGGAGATTCCATCTGAACATTAGGAAGAACTTCCTGACTGTGAGAGCCGTTCAGCAGTGGAACTCTCTGCCCCGGAGTGTGGTGGAGGCTCCTTCTTTGGAAGCTTTTAAACAGGGGCTGGATGGCCATCTGTCAGGGGTGATTTGAATGCAATATTCCTGCTTCTTGGCAGAATGGGGTTGGACTGGATGGCCCAGGAGGTCTCTTCCAACTCTTTGATTCTATGATTCTATGATTCTATTTGAAGGCCTTCCATGGTCTGGGGCCGATGTACCTGAGGGACCGCCTCACCCCCTCCCAACCCCAGAGATCCCTCCGCTCTGAGGATCAAGATCTATTGGAAATTCCCAGTGTCAAGACCTTGCATCTAACAGCAACCAGACGCAGAGCCTTCACAGCAGTGGCACCATCGCTCTGGAATACTCTGCCACCTGAAGTCCATTCCTTGCAGGACTTATCAGCTTTCCGCAGGGAATGGAAGACATACCTGTTTCGACAGGCTTTTAATGTTTGATAGTGTTATTTTTAAATTGTTTTAAATTGCTTTTAAATTGTGTTCGATTTTAGCCTGTTCTTGTAAGCTGCTCCGAGCCCCAGGGGAGTGGCCGCATATACGTTTGAATAATAAATAAATAAATAAATAAAATTAAATGACAAAAATCTTTCCAGTTTGGAATGTATTACTAGAACATAAAGAAAATAACCCAAAGTCCAAAAACCCTGATTCCCTATGACGACTGGCACACGCTCTGGAGACGTCTGTTTGATGAGGACGGAGAACACTTCCGATGTCCGAAGTCTGAGCTCCGGCCACCCAGGACAGGTTGTGGGACTGGATCGAGGCTACAGCCGAAGCTCCGGCCTTTGTGCGTGTGTTCTGCGAGTCCTGCCATTTCGACATCTGTATTCATTTAAATGCACGACTCATGTAAACACATATGACAAGCTGTTGAATCCCAGGCTCTCTAATTATAGAAGCTGTAGGTAAAAATCAAAGCAAATGCCTCCAATTTGTTCCGTACGCGTGTACGCTAGATAGAACCGATTTCTCTGTTTCTTGTTTAACCTTCTGGAGGAGCAACGCAGAGGTTGGCGTGGTTCTGCACACGATCCTCACTTCATCTGCTTTGATCTTTCTTCCCACGCTTTCCTATGTTTGGATAGTCCTAGAATCATAGAATCAAAGAGTTGGAAGAGACCTCCTGGGCCATCCAGTCCAACCCCATTCTGCCAAGAAGCAGGAATATTGCATTCAAATCACCCCTGACAGATGGCCATCCAGCCTCTGCTTAAAAGCTTCCAAAGAAGGAGCCTCCACCACACTCCGGGGCAGAGAGTTCCACTGCTGAATGGCTCTCACAGTCAGGAAGTTCTTCCTCATGTTCAGACGGAATCTCCTCTCTTGTAGTTTGAAGCCATTGTTCCATTGCGTCCTAGTCTCCAAGGAAGCAGAAAACAAGCTTGCTCCCTCCTCCTCCCTGTGGCTTCCTCTCACATATTTATACATGGCTATCGTATCTCCTCTCAGCCTTCTCTTCTTCAGGCTAAACATGCCCAGCTCCTTAAGCCGCTCCTCATAGGGCTTGTTCTCCAGACCCTTGATCATTTTAGTTGCCCTCCTCTGGACACATTCCAGCTTGTCAATATCTCTCTTGAATTGTGGTGCCCAGAATTGGACATAATATTCCAGGTGTGGTCTAACCAAAGCAGAATAGAGGGGTAGCATTACTTCCTTAGATCTAGACACTAGGCTCCCATTGATGCAGGCCAAAATCCCATTGGCTTTTTTTGCCGCCACATCACATTGTTGGCTCATGTTTAACTTGTTGTCCACAAGGACTCCAAGATCTTTTTCACATGTACTGCTCTCGAGCCAGGCCTTGTCCCCCATTCTGTCTCTTTGCATTTCATTTCTCCTGCCAAAGTGGAGTATCTTGCATTTGTCACTGTTGAACTTCATTTTGTTAGTTTTGGCCATTCATCTCTCTAATCTGTCCAGATCGTTTTGAATTCTGCTCCTGTCCTCTGGACTATTGGCTCTCCCTCCTGCCTTTCGGTTTATGCCATCAGAAACTTATGGGGATTTCTAGATCAGTGGTTCTCAACCTGGGGGTCGCAACCCCCAGGGGGGTCGCTTGGCCATTTTGGAGGGGTCGGGAGGTCACCTCCTTTGGCCCTGCCCCCCTCCTCAAAATGGCTCCCCACAGGGCCCAGGTCCTGCCCCCCGAGCTGGGCAACCCAAGTCTGTGGAAGTCAGAGGTACTGTAGATCCCATCATCCATTGTCCAACCTCCCCAAAACATGTTGTTTCCCTGATTAATCACTATGCTTTAATTATGTTCAATTTGTAGCAATGAAAATACATTTACATTACAATTCATAACAGTAGAATAATTACGGTTCTAAAGTAGCAACGGAAATAATTTTATGGTCGGGGGTCACTACAACAACAGGAACTGTATTTAGGGGTCACGGCATTAGGAAGGTTGAGAACCACTGTTCTAGATGAAAAGACCAGGAACAGGATCCTGGGAAATACCTCTCCTTTTGCATGTCTCCTCTGCATGCAAAGCCACTGTCCTCCCAACCCTGCTATATGCCTGTGAAACGTGGACTGTCTACAGATGTCACATGCAACTCCTGGAATGATTCCATCAGTGTTGCCTCTGGAAAATCCTGCAAATTTCTTGGGAAGACAGACGGGGAAATGTCAGCGTGCTGGAAGAAGCAAAGACCATCAGCACTGAAGCAATGGTCCTCTACCATCAACTCCACTGGACTGGCCATGTCTCCCAAAGCAGTTACTCTACTCTGAACTCAAGAATGGGAAACGTAACATTGGAGGACAGGGAAAAAGATTGAAAAATGGGCTTACAACAACATCTGTTATAGAACTCCAATATGCGGATGATAACGTACTCTGTGCGCATTCAGAGGAAGACCTACAAACCACTCTAAACACGTTTGCAGAAGCATACAAGAAGCTGAGCCTCTGAACATCAAGAAGCAAAGACTACCAGCATTGAAGCCATGCTCCTCCACCATCATCTCTGCTCAACTGGCCACGTCTCCCAAAGCAGTTACTCTACACTGAACTCAAGAATGGGAAATGTAACATTGGAGGACGGGAAAAAAGATTGAAAGATGGGCTTACAACATCATCTGTTATAGAACTCCAATATGCCGATGATAACGTACTCTGTGCGCATTCAGAGGAAGACCTACAAACCACTCTAAACACCTTTGCAGAAGCATACAAGAAGCTGAGCCTCTGATTGAACATCAAGAAGCAAAGACTACCAGCATTGAAGCCATGCTCCTCCACCATCATCACCGCTGGATTGGCCATGTCTCCAAAAGCAGTTACCCTACTCTGAACTCAAGAATGGGAAACGTAATATTGGAGGATGGGAAAAAGGTTGAAAGATGGGCTTACAACATCATCTGTTATAGAACTCCAATATCCCGATGATAACGTAGTCTGTGCACATTCAGAAGAAGACCTACAATCCACTCTCAACATCTTTGCAGAAGCATACATGAAGCTGAGCCTCTGATTGAACATCAAGAAGCAAAGACTACCAGCATTGAAGCCATGCTCCTCCACCATCATATCTGCTGGACTGGCCACATCTCCCAAAGCAGTTACTCTACTCTGAACTCAAGAATGGGAAACGTAACATTAGAGGATGGGAAAAAAGATTGAAAGATGGGCTTACAACAACATCTGTCATAGAACTCCAATATGCCAATGATAACGTAGTCTGTGCACATTCAGAAAAAGACCTACAATCCACTCTCAACACCTTTGCAGAAGCATACAAGAAGCTGAGCCTCTGATTGAACATCAAGAAGCAAATACTACCAGCATGGAAGCCATGCTCCTCCACCATCATCTCCACTGGACTGGCGACATCTCCCAAAGCAGTTACTCTACTCTAAACTCAAGAATGGGAAACGTAATATTGGAGGACGGGAAAAAAGATTGAAAGATGGGCTTACAACATCATCTGTTATAGAACTCCAATATGCCGATGATAACGTAGTCTGTGTGCATTCAGAAAGAGACCTACAATCCACTCTCAACACCTTTGCAGAAGCATACAAGAAGCTGAGCCTCTGACTGAACATCAAAAAGCAAAGACTACCAGCATTGAAGCCATGGTCCTCCACCATCATCTCCGCTGGACTGGCCACGTCTCCCAAAGCAGTTACTCTACTCTGAACTCAAGAATGGGAAATGTAACATTAGAGGATGGGAAAAAAGATTGAAAGATCGCCTTCAGGCTGATATGAGCGTGGTAGAAATAATGCAAATAAATAAATAAATAAATAAATAAATAAGGGCTTACAACAACGTCTGTTATAGAACTCCAATATGCCGATGATAACGTAGCCTGTGCACATTCAGAAGAAGACCTACAATCCAATCTCAACACCTTTGCAGAAGCATACAAGAAGTTGAGCCTCTTATTGAACATCAAGAAGACCAAAGTGATCTTCCAGCACGCACCAGCCAATCCGACTGCAATGCCATTTCCACTTCCTTGGCAGCCACCTCTCCACAAAAGTCAACATTGACACTGAAATACAACACCACCTGAGCTCTGCGAGTGCAGCATTCTTCCTAATGAAGCAGACAGTGTTGAGGACCAGGACATCCGTAGGGAGATCTCTCTAAACGATCTTGACAGATTAGAGAGATGAAGGGCCAAAACTAACAAAATGAAGTTCAACAGTGACAAATGCAAGATACTCCACTTTGGCAGGAAAAACGAAATGCAAAGAGACAGAATGTGGGACAATGAGGCCTGGCTCGAGAGCAGTACGTGTGAAAAAGATCTTGGAGTCCTTGTGGGGAGGAAGTAAAACATGAGCCAGGAATGTGATGTGGCGGCAAAAAAAGGCAATGGGATTTTGGCCTGCATCAATAGGAGCATAGTGTCTAGATCTAGGGAAGTAATGCTCCCCATGCTCTATTCCGCTTTGGTTAGACCACACCTGGACTATTGTGTCCAATTCTGGGCACCACAATTCAAGAGAGATATTGACTCTAAGCTGGAATGTGTCCAGAGGAAGAGGGCGACTCAAATGATCAAGGGTCTGGAGAACAAGCCCTATGAGGAGCGGCTTAAGGAGTTGTGCATGTTTAGCCTGAAGAAGAGAAGGCTGAGAGGAGACATGATAGCCATGTATAAATATGTGAGAGGAAGTCACAGGGAGGAGGAGGGAGCAAGCTTGTTTTCTGCTTCCTTGGAGACTAGGACGTGAAACAATGGCTTCAAACTACAAGAGAGGAGATTCCATCTGAACATGAGGAAGAACTTCCTGACTGTGAGAGCCGTTCAGCAGTGGAACTCTCTGTGCCAGAGGGAGTGTGGTGGAGGCTCCTTCTTTGGAGGATTTTAAACAGAGGCTGGATGGCCATCTGTCAGGGGTGCTTTGAATGCAATATTCCTGCTTCTTGGCAGAATGGGGTTGGACTGGATGGCCCAGGAGGTCTCTTCCAACTCTTTGATTGTAGGATTCTATGAGACCAAGGGGCTTGTTTACCTGCTATATGACTGCGAAATGTGGTATTTGCTTGCATTTGCAAGCACAAAGTTCGGCAAATTTGGCACTTGGGGAAAAAACAGAAAGATCCTAATTCTGGGTTGGATGTACAGCATGGCTAAGAATAAGGGAGTGTTCCATGTTTGTTTATATTATTATGTTTTTGAAAATCTGGCAAAACATGCCTGGTTTAGGGTGGTGGCATGTCAGCATGATTGGGAAACATAGATCACAATGCTCTCCCACTTCCTTGTTTATTGTGATGCCCATCATCCTGACCATGTTAGCTGGGGATTTGGGGAACTTCAGATTATCACTATCACTACTACTAGTAGTAGTAGTAGTACAAAGGCTGGATGGCCATCTGTTGGGGGTGCTTTGATTGTGCTTTTCCTGCAAGGCAGAAGGAGGTTGGACTGGATGGCCTCTGGGGTTTCTGCAATTATTAGTAGTAGTATTATTATCACTATCACTACTACTACTACTACTACTAGTACAAAGGCTGGATGGCCATCTGTTGGGGGTGCTTTGATTGTGCTTTTCCTGCAAGGCAGAAGGAGGTTGGACTGGATGGCCTTTGGGGTTTCTGCTATTATTATTATTATTATTATTATTATTATTATTATTATTATTATTACCACTATCACTACTAGTACTAGGAGTAGTAGTAGTACAAAGGCTGGATGGCCATCTGTTGGGGGTGCTTTCTGCTTTTCCTGCAAGGCAGAAGGAGGTTGGACTGGATGGCCTCTGGGGTTTCTGCAATTATTAGTAGTAGTATTATTATCACTATCACTACTACTACTACTAGTAGTAGTAGTAGTACAAAGGCTGGATGGCCATCTGTTGGGGGTGCTTTGATTGTGCTTTTCCTGCAAGGCAGAAGGAGGTTGGACTGGATGGGCTCTGGGGTTTCTGCTATTATTAGTAGTAGTATTATTATCACTATCACTACTACTACTACTAGTAGTAGTAGTACAAAGGCTGGATGGCCATCTGTTGGGGGTGCTTTGATTGTGCTTTTCCTGCAAGGCAGAAGGAGGTTGGACTGGATGGCCTTTGGGGTTTCTGCTATTATTATTATTATTATTATTACTATTATTATTATTACCACTATCACTAGTAGTAGTAGTAGTACAAAGGCTGGATGGCCATCTCTTGAGGGTGCTTTGATTGTGCTTTTCCTGCAAGGCAGAAGGAGGTTGGACTGGATGGCCATTGGGGTTTCTGCTATTATTAGTAGTATTATTATTATCAATATCACTACTATTACTAGGAGTAGTAGTAGTACAAAGGCTGGATGGCCATCTGTTGGGGGGTGCTTTGATTGTGCTTTTCCTGCAAGGCAGAAGGAGGTTGGACTGGATGGGCTCTGGGGTTTCTGCTATTATTATTATTATTATTATTATTATTATTATTATTATTACCACTATCACTACTAGTACTAGGAGTAGTAGTAGTACAAAGGCTGGATGGCCATCTGTTGGGGGTGCTTTCTGCTTTTCCTGCAAGGCAGAAGGAGGTTGGACTGGATGGCCTCTGGGGTTTCTGCAATTATTAGTACTAGTATTATTATCACTATCACTACTACTACTACTACTAGTAGTAGTAGTACAAAGGCTGGATGGCCATCTGTTGGGGGTGCTTTGATTGTGCTTTTCCTGCAAGGCAGAAGGAGGTTGGACTGGATGGGCTCTGGGGTTTCTGCTATTATTATTATTATTATTATTATTATTATTATTATTATTACCACTATCACTAGTAGTAGTAGTAGTAGTACAAAGGCTGGATGGCTATCTCTTGAGGGTGCTTTGATTGTGCTTTTCCTGCAAGGCAGAAGGAGGTTGGACTGGATGGGCTCTGGGGTTTCTGCTATTATTTTTATTATTATTATTACCACTATCACTAGTAGTAGTAGTAGTAGTACAAAGGCTGGATGGTTATCTGTTGGGGGTGCTTTGATTGTGCTTTTCCTGCAAGGCAGAAGGAGGTTGGACTGGATGGCCTCTGGGGTTTCTGCTATTATTATTATTATTATTATTATTTTATTATTATTATTACCACTATCACTAGTAGTAGTAGTAGTAGTACAAAGGCTGGATGGCTATCTCTTGAGGGTGCTTTGATTGTGCTTTTCCTGCAAGGCAGAAGGAGGTTGGACTGGATGGCCTCTGGGGTTTCTGCTATTATTAGTAGTATTATTATTATCACTATCACTACTACTACTAGGAGGAGTACAAAGGCTGAAAAGGGAGTGGGATCTCCCTGAACGTGAAGGCGATTGTGACCGTCTTACCTTGACAAAGCAGCTGTTGAGGGAGAGGTTGTGCCGGATGGAGTTCTGCCAGGCCCGCTGGTTGGTCCGGTAGTAGGGGAACTTTTTCATGATGAAGTCGTAAATCCCAGACAGGGTGACCTTGTTCGACGGGCTCTGCTGGATGGCCATCGCGATCAAAGCAATGTAGCTGAGAAGAGAAGAGAAAGAAAGAACAGTGACGCTGGGCTGTTTGTTGACAAATCTCATGAACGTTCGGGGTTTGCAGTCGATGCAGAACCAGTAACATGCAATGGGTCAGGCTTGCTTACTAGGTCACAAACCCCAATGAAAAATGTCAGTGAGACCATAGGAAAGTGTCATATCATGCAATGGGTTTTGTGCAATTGTACTTCTTCAGTTGAAACCATTGGGACTTGAGCAAAGGCTATCTGATCACAATTGTTTTCTTGTTTAATAAAATCCATGGGGTTGACATAAGTTGACAAGCAATTTGGAGGCAGGCATGAGTACAGATAATTAGAGGACTACTATGAGCCCCCGGTGGTGCAGTGGGTTAGAATAGAGTAGAGTAGAGTCGAGTCGAGTCGAGTAGAATAGAATAGAATAGAATAGAATAGAATCAAAAAGTTAGAAGAGACCTCCTGGGCCATCATCCAGTCCAACCCCATTCTGCCAAGAAGCAGGAATATTGCATTCAAATCACCCCTGACAGATGGCCATCCAGCCTCTGTTTAAAAGCGTCCAAAGAAGGAGCCTCCACCACACTCTGGGGCAGAGAGTTCCACTGCTGAACGGCTCTCACAGTCAGGAAGTTCTTCCTCATGTTCAGATGGAATCTCCTCTCTTGTAGTTTGAAGCCATGGCTCCCTTGCATCCTAGTCTCCAAGGAAGCAGAAAACAAGCTTGCTCCCTCCTCCTCCTCCCTGTGGCTTCCTCTCACATATGTATACATGGCCCTCATCATGTCTCCTCTCAGCCTTCTCTTCTTCAGGCTAAACATGCCCAGTTCCCTAAGCCGCTCCTCATAGGGCTTGTTCTCCAGACCCTTGATCATTTTAGTCACCCTCCTCTGGACACATTCCAGCTTAGAGGCAATATCTCTCTTCAATTGTGGTGCCCAGAATTCGACACAATATTCCAGGTAGAATAGAGCATGGGGAGCATGACTTCCCTAGATCTGGACACTAGGCTCCTCTTGATGCAGGCCAACATCCCATTGGCTTTTTTTGCTGCCACATCACATTCCTGGCTCATGTTTAACTTGTTGTCCATGAGGACTCCAAGATCTTTTTCACACGTACTGTTCTCAAGCCAGGCGTCCCCCATTCTGTATCTTTGCATTTCGGGTTAAAGCATTGAGCTGCTGACCTTGTTGACAGAAAGGTCGCAGGTTCAATTCCGGGGAGCGGTGTGAACTTCTGCTGTCAGCCCTAGCTTCTGCCAACCTAGCAGTTTGAACACATGCAAATGTGAGTAGATCAATAGGTACCGCTCCGGCGGGAAGGTAACGGCGCTCCATGCAGTCATGCAGGTCACATGACCTTGTAGGTGTCTATGGACAACGCTGGCTCTTTGGCTTAGAAATGGAGATGAGCACCACACCCCAGAGTCAGACATGACTGGACTTAATGTCAAGGGACAACCTTTACGTTTATGTTACTATGAGTTAGAGAGCGACACATAATTCTCACTTAAATCATTTGTCATGAACAGGGGTCCACAAACTTTTTAAACAGAGGGCCTGGTCACAGTCCCTCATACTGTTGGCGGGCTGGATTATAATTATCAAAAAACACGAATGAATTCCTATGCACACTGCAAATATCTTATTTGTAGTGCAAAGAACATTTAAAAACAATACAATAATTAAAATTAAGAACAATTTTAACAAATATAAACTTATTAGTATTTCAGTGGAAACTGTGAGCCTGCTTTTGGCTGATGAGATAGGACTGTTGTTGTTGTTGTTGTTGTGTGATTTCAAGTAGTTTCAGACTTAGGTTGACCCTGACCTTGGAGGGCTGCATCCGGCCCCCGGGACTTAGTTTGAGGACCCCTGGTCATGAATGACTTTTCAATAACTTTCAAGCATTGGTTCTTTTAGGTTCTTGTGGGATTTTTCGGGCTATAGAGCCATGTTCTAGAGGCATTCTCTCCTGACGTTTCGCCTGCATCTATGGCAAGCATCCTCAGAGGGAGTGAGGTCTGTTTGAACTAGGAAAATGGGTTTATATATCTGTGGAATGACTGGGGTGGGACAAAGGACTCTTCTCTGCTGGAGCTAGGTGTGAATGTCCTAGTCATCCGCAAACCAGATCAACAATTGGGTCACACCGTCTACAGAAAACCCACACACAGAGATAGATATAACTCTAAAATTACAACAGCAAAACAACAGAGAGGAAACAACCAGGCACAGATTAACACCTCCCAGCAAGAGATTTTCCCAGGCTCAGGCAGGCCTTCAAATGCTAATGAAGGTGGTCAGTTGAAACATTCACACCTAGCTCCAGCAGAGAAGAGCTCTTTGCCCCACCCCAGCCATTCCACAGATATATAAACCCATTGTCCTAACTCCAACAGACCTCACTACCTCTGAGGATGCTTGCCATAGATGCAGACGAAACGTCAGGAGAGAATGCCTCTAGAACATGGCTCTATAGTAGCCCGAAAAAACCCACAAGAACCTAGTGATTCCAGCCATGAAAGCCTTCGACACTACATTGGTTCTTTTTATTGCAAATTCTAGTGTGAGAGGGTACATCAGATTACAACCCCCCCCCCCGCCAAAAAAACCCCCCAATTTAGACATAGAATGATATTGGACATACAGATATACAGATTCTATGTTGGATTTACAATTACATGGCTAACAAACAAACAAAGTGGAATTATATTTTCACTCAACATTCACACATGCATTCATCTTCATGCACCCAAATATTCTCCCTCCTTGGAGAAGCACTTGTTAGGCCAGGTCTTGCTTCCCTTTAGTCTGTCAATGCATAGTTCCATAACGCCAAAACTTCAAAATGCCAAAATACCAAAACTTCTTTCCGTAAGCACAATGCCAAGGACCAGATCTCTGTTTTCCACACAGCAGAACCTGACTCTCTGCACAAAATCCAAGACTCCAAAAGCGCACTTCTTCCTCTTCCCTTGAGAAAGAAGCCCCAAAGGGACCAGACTGCTCCCGTGCAAATCTGCCACTCTCCATACGTACACTATCTCTCTCCTTCGCATGGAGCAGAGCAGAGCGGGTGAACCAGACTCCTCAGGTCAGTCGCACTTTGAGCATTATTAGACTGAGTCTTTTATAGGAATATTCTGTTGATGTCATCCCAAAGTTGTAAATTAATGATAGATTCTGGGCACCACAATTCAAGAGAGATATTGACTCTAAGCTGGAATGTGGAGGAGGGAGACTAAAATGATCAAGGGTCTGGAACAAGCCCTATGAGGAGCGGCTTAAGGAGCTGGGCATGTTTAGCCTGAAGAAGAGAAGGCTGAGAGGAGATATGATAGCCATGTATAAATATGTGAGAGGAAGCCACAGGGAGGAGGAGGGAGCAAGCTTCCTTTCTGCTTCCCTGGAGACTAGGACACAAGGGAACAATGGCTTCAAACTACAAGAGAGGAGATTCCATCTGAACATGAGGAAGAACTTCCTGACTGTGAGAGCCGTTCAGCAGTGGAACTCTCTGCCCCGGAGTGTGGTGGAGGCTCCTTCTTTGGAAGCTTTTAAACAGAGGCTGGATGGCCATCTGTCAGGGGTGATTTGAATGCAATATTCCTGCTTCTTGGCAGAATGGGGTTGGACTGGATGATAGCCCATGAGGTCTCTTCCAACTCTAATATTCTATGATTCTATGATTACTTCCATCCTGGATCCATCTCAGTTTCCTGGCCAGGTGTTGATCTTCTTGATTGGTGTTGATCTTATGTTTCCGAATCCGTAGGGAGACCAAGGTGCTTGTCTATAAAGCCATTCCCCTCCCAACTCTGCTATACACCTGAGAGACTCCAATTACCAAAGCTGTGCACCTGGGTACCTGAAACAGGGACACCTTTTCTTCTAATACAGTGTTTCTCCATCTGGGGGTCACTACCCCCAGGGGGTCATTCAGCCATTTCTGAAGGGTCGCCGACTCCTCCTTCAGTCCCCCCCCCCCCCCCCCCCCCGCCCGCCCGGAATGGCTTCCTGGTTTTTCTGAGGCTTTTCAGACCTTCCGGTCAAAGGAGGCTTGGAGCTTCACAAAAACAGCAGCAGCCATGGCCCACGAGGAAGGCAGGAGAGAGAAGGTGGTGACAGGCCTCCCTTCCGGCCTCCCAGCTACTCCTCCCTGAGCCCAGTGACTTTTTAGAGGTGCCTTCCCATTGCCCCCAGCCACCTCCGCCAATGCTGGGCAAGCAGGCTCAAGAGAAGGGAAGAGGAGAAACAAACCATGGATGAAGTGGGGGGGGGGGGTGTTTCATGGCCATTGGGCAAAGGAAGAGGCTGCTGCAAGTGAGAGATGCAAGTGACGCCGGGGTGGTGGTGACAGAGGGGAGCGTCTCTGGAAGAATCATAGAATCCTAGAATCAAAGAGTTGGAAGAGACCTCCTGGGCCATCCAGTCCAACCCCATTCAACACAAGAGACAGGGAGCCAGGTTAAAACCATTGCTTTCCATAAGATTCATGCTCCACCATGCTTCAAGACAAAACTTCATTCTATTGTCGAAGGCTTTCATGGCCGGAATCCTTGGGTTGTTGTAGGTTTTTCCGGGCTATATAGCCATGTTCTGGAGTCAATTTTTTTCTCCTGACGTTTCGCGTGCATCTATGGCAAGCATCCTCAGAGGTAGTGAGGTCCTCATTACCTCTGAGGATGCTTGCCATAGATGCAGGCGAAATGTCAGGAGAAAAAAATAGCCTGGAAAAACCTACAACAACCCAAAACTTCATTCATTTGTAATTAGAAATATCTATTTCCCAATATATTACTACATATAGGGGGGAGATCATCCGGAGTTTCGGGGTATGGTGTCATCTGTACGCAGATGACGTCCAACTCTGTCACTCCTTTCCACCTGCTACTAAGGAGGCTGTCGAGGTCCTGAACCGGTGCCTGGCCGCTGTGACGGTCTGGATGGGGGCGAACAAATTGAAATTGAATCCAGACAAGACAGAGGTCCTACTGGTCAGTCGTAAGGCCGAACGGGGCATAGGGTTACAGCCTGTGTTGGATGGGGTCACACTCCCCTTGAAGACGCAGGTTCGCAGCTTGGGAGTGATCCTGGACTCATCGCTGAGTCTGGATCCTCAGGTTTCGGTGGTGACCAGGGGAGCATTTGCACAATTAATACTAGTGCACCAGCTGTGCCCGCACCTTGGGAAGTCTGACTTGGCCATGGTAGTCCATGCTCTGGTTGCATCCCGTATAGATTACTGCAATGCGCTCTACGTGGGGTTGCCTTTGAAGATGGCTCGGAAGCTCCAAATGGTCTAATGTGCACCAGCCAGGTTACTAACAGGAGCGGCTCACGCTAGCATGCACTACTCAGGGCAGCCAAACAAGCACTCCTGTGACAGATGAAGGATGTGCACGTGGACATTTTAATAGACACATGACCCGACACGACTCTCAGGGAGGTTCTCAGGGAGCATACAACTCCTCTGCTGCATCAACTCCACTGGCTGCCAGTTTGCTACCGGACTCAATTCAAAGTGCTGGCTTTAGCCTATAAAGCCCTAAACGGTTCTGGCGCAGCCTATCTGTCCAAACGCATCTCTTCCTACGAACCCTCCAGGAATTTGAGATAATCCGAGGAGGCCCTGTTCTCAATCCCGTCTGCTTTGCAAGCACGTCTGGTGGGGACAAGAGACAGGGCCTTCTCTGTGGTGGCCCCTCGGCTGTGGAACTCCCTGCCTAGGGACATTAGATCAGCCCCCTCCCTCCTGACCTTTCGGAAAAGAGTAAAAACTTGGCTCTTCGAGCAGGCATTTGGAACCTCTGAATAAATAGACAAACTTGAATTGGAAAATGACCCAGGAACGGCCCAAGACGATGGAACAGACTTGAATGAGAGGATATAGTTTTTAGTTTTTAATATTGTTATTATGCACTGTCTTATGTCAAATTGCACTATAATGGTTCTTTTTGTTATCAATGTATGTATTTTTATGGCTGACTGGACATGTTCCAGAAGCATTCTCTCCTGACGTTTCTCCCACACCTATGACACGCATCCTCACAGGTTGTGAGATCTCACAAACTTTGTTTCATGCACCATTTGATTAAACACAGAGTATATAACTACCTCCAGGCAATGTATGTCAGGTGTATATGAAACATAAACGGATTTCGTGTTTAGACTTGGGTCTTATCTCTAAGATTTCTCATTATGTGCATCTATGCAAATACAGATATTCCAAAAATCCCCTTTAAGTCCCAAATACCTTTGATTCTAGGCATTTTGGATAAGGACGACTCAGCCTTTAATCGCATTCCCTTGTTCACTTTGCCCGATCTTTTACAATGGGTGCTGACATTTCTGAATGGTCAACAAACAGGTTTTTTAGTGGCTCAAGTGCTACAAGCTTGGAAAATGAAGGAAAATTAAACTGAAGGCACAGAATCTTTTGGGGAGGGGTGGCTTCATTTCAGTCTCCTTGGCACTCAGTATTTTTCAACCCCATAGTAAGGGAAAGATTTTCCCCTGACCTTAAGTCCAGTCGTGTCCAACTCTGGGACTCTGGTGCTCATCTCCATTTCTAAGCCAAAGAGCCAGCATTCTCCATAGACACCAAAATGGAACTGTAGAGGAGAGTCTACTGAACGAGCCAGTACCTGACGCATACCAGAACTTGCCATCTCTTGGGGAGTTACGAAGGTCCTTTGAATACTAAGGCTTCCCAACAAAATGGAACTGGAGAGGAGAGTCTACTGAACAAGCCAGTACCTACCAAGTACCAGTACTGCCATCTGTTGAGAAGTTATTAAGGTCCTTTCAATACTAAGGCTTCCCATCAAAATGGAACTGGAGAGGAGAGTCTACTGAACAAGCCAGTACCTGCCACATACCAGTACTGACATCTGTTGAGGAGTTACGAAGGTCCTTTCAATACTAAGGCTTCCCAACAAAATGGAACTGGAGAGGAGAGTCTACTGAACAAGCCAGTACCTGCCACATACCAGTACTGACATCTGTTGAGAAGTTACGAAGGTCCTTTCAATACTAAGGCTTCCCAACAAAATGGAACTGGAGAGGAGAGTCTACTGAACAAGCCAGTCCCTGCCACCTACCAGTACTGCCATCTCTTGGGGAGTTACGAAGGTCCTTTCAATACTAAGGCTTCCCATCAAAATGGAACTGGAGAGGAGAGTCTACTGAACAAGCCAGTCCCTGCCGCATACCAGTACTGCCATCTCTTGGGGAGTTATGAAGGTCCTTTCAATACTAAGGCTTCCCATCAAAATGGAACTGGAGAGGAGAGTCTACTGAACAAGCCAGTCCCTGCCGCATACCAGTACTGCCATCTCTTGGGGAGTTACGAAGGTCCTTTCAATACTAAGGCTTCCCAACAAAATGGAACTGGAGAGGAGAGTCTACTGAACAAGCCAGTACCTGCCACATACCAGTACTGACATCTGTTGAGGAGTTACGAAGGTCCTTTCAATACTAAGGCTTCCCAACAAAATGGAACTGGAGAGGAGAGTCTACTGAACAAGCCAGTACCTGCCACATACCAGTACTGACATCTGTTGAGGAGTTACGAAGGTCCTTTCAATACTAAGGCTTCCCAACAAAATGGAACTGGAGAGGAGAGTCTACTGAACAAGCCAGTACCTGCCACATACCAGTACTGACATCTGTTGAGGAGTTACGAAGGTCCTTTCAATACTAAGGCTTCCCAACAAAATGGAACTGGAGAGGAGAGTCTACTGAACAAGCCAGTACCTGCCACATACCAGTACTGACATCTGTTGAGGAGTTACGAAGGTCCTTTCAATACTAAGGCTTCCCATCAAAATGGAACTGGAGAGGAGAGTCTACTGAACAAGCCAGTCCCTGCCACCTACCAGTACTGCCATCTCTTGGGGAGTTATGAAGGTCCTTTCAATACTAAGGCTTCCCAACAAAATGGAAGTGGAGAGGAGAGTCTACTGAACAAGCCAGTACCTGCCACATACCAGTACTGACATCTGTTGAGGAGTTATGAAGGTCCTTTCAATACTAAGGCTTCCCAACAAAATGGAACTGGAGAGGAGAGTCTACTGAACAAGCCAGTACCTGCCACATACCAGTACTGACATCTGTTGAGGAGTTACGAAGGTCCTTTCAATACTAAGGCTTCCCAACAAAATGGAACTGGAGAGGAGAGTCTACTGAACAAGCCAGTACCTGCCACATACCAGTACTGACATCTGTTGAGGAGTTACGAAGGTCCTTTCAATACTAAGGCTTCCCAACAAAATGGAACTGGAGAGGAGAGTCTACTGAACAAGCCAGTACCTGCCACATACCAGTACTGACATCTGTTGAGGAGTTACGAAGGTCCTTTCAATACTAAGGCTTCCCATCAAAATGGAACTGGAGAGGAGAGTCTACTGAACAAGCCAGTCCCTGCCACCTACCAGTACTGCCATCTCTTGGGGAGTTACGAAGGTCCTTTCAATACTAAGGCTTCCCATCAAAACGGAACTGGAGAGGAGAGTCTACTGAACAAGCCAGTCCCTGCCGCATACCAGTACTGCCATCTCTTGGGGAGTTATGAAGGTCCTTTCAATACTAAGGCTTCCCATCAAAATGGAACTGGAGAGGAGAGTCTACTGAACAAGCCAGTACCTGCCACATACCAGTACTGTCATCTGTTGAGGAGTTACGAAGGTGGAGGCATTACTTTTCATTCAACCCTTGTATTAACAACAACAACCATACTAGACTCTGGCAAGGACTTAAAGAGAGAATGAGGACTTAAAGAGAGAACTACAAAGACTCTGGCACAAGCCAGTCAAGGGAGTCCCAGTGGGTGCAGTGCCTCAAGACCTTGGCCTGCACTTAAAAACAATCAGCGCTGGAAAAAAAATCACTAGTAGCAGACAATGCAAGAGTTCCATTGGCCAATAGTTATTTGGGCTAAAATCAGCTCAATTCTTCCCATATTCAGCTGGATTTTGAATATTGTTAGGTTTTGTGGGATTAATTCATATTCATGAGGACTACGGTCTTAGCACAACAGAAAAATTTTAATGCTGGGATTTTGGTGTCAGTTAATCAACTCAAATGGAACTAATGGCTAATGCAGTTGGGAGTAGATAGAAGATCATGCATCAAAATCATCTAAAAACAAGTGGGAAGTTTTCACATGATGAGCTCCATCCAAGTCACTCTTCGTTCCCTTCAACATCACATGGAACTGTGTCAACTGTGTCACTTAATTAATGGGCTAATTAGATTTCAAATAAGCCAATCTCTTTGCTCCTGACAACCTGAATTTTGCCAGTTATGCAATATTCTGATCCTTGAGGTTATCTGCTGCAACTTACTCTGTGTTGTCAAAAGGTCAGCGATGTAATAATAATAATAATAATAATAATAATAATAGATATTTGTATTTGGCATAGGTATTTATATTTATCGTGTCATCAGCAACCATTGTATTACAATTCTAACAGAGCAAAATAAACACAGAGATAAGAAAGAAAGAAAAAAAAACCACACAGATTTTGCAAATTTGGTATTTGGTTAAATGTCCTTTGACCAGTATCTGGCCCCTTGGAGTGCCTCTGGGGTTGCCGCAAGAAGGTCCTCCATCGTGCATGTGGCAGGGCTTAGGGTGCATTGCAGCAGGTGGTCAGTGGTTTGCTCTTCACCACACTCGCATGCCGAGGATTCCACCCTGTAGCCCCATTTCTTAAGATTGGCTCTGCATCTCGTGGTGCCAGAGCGCAATCTGTTCAGCGCCTTCCAAGTCGCCCAGTCTTCTGAGTGCCCAGGGGGGAGTCTCTCATCTGGTATCACCCATGAGTTCAGGTGCTGGGTTTGGGCCTGCCACTTTTGGACTCTCGCTTGCTGGGGTGTTTCAGAGAGTGTCTCTGTAGATCTAAGAAAACTATGTCTGGATTTAAGTCGTTGACGTGCTGGCTGATACCCAAACAGGGGATGAGCTGGAGATGTCTCTCCCTTGGTCCTTTCACTATTGGCTGCTACTTCCTGGCGGATGTCAGGTGGTGCAATACCGGCTAAGCAGTGTAATTTCTCCAGTGGTGTGGGGCGCAGACACCCCGTGATAATGCGGCATGTCTCATTAAGAGCCACATCCACTGTTTTAGCGTGGTGAGATGTGTTCCACACTGGGCATGCGTACTCAGCAGCAGAGTAGCATAGCGCAAGGGCAGATGTCTTCTCTGGCATAGGTTAACCAAGAGCATCCAACATGGGAAGCAATAGAACAGTGTTTCTCAACTTGGGGGGGGGGGGGCGGGACCCCTGGGGGGGGGTCATGAGGGGAGTTTCAGAGGGGTCCCCAAAGACCACCAGAAAACACATATTTCTGAATGTCTTAGGAAACCAAATCCCTCCAGTATTTTCTGTTGGTCATGGGGGTCTCTGTGTGGGAATATTGGCCCAATTCAAGTCATTGGTGGACTTCAGAATGCTCTTTGATTGTAGGTGAACTATAAATCCCAGCAACTACAACCTCCCAAATAGAAAGGTCTATTTTCCTCCAAACTCCACCAGTGTTCACATTTGGGCATATTGAGGATTTGTGCCAAGTTTGGTCCCCATCCAGTAAATGCTAATCAAGGTGGCCAAGAGCAACATTCCCACTTGTGTCAAACAGACAAGAGTTCTTTCTCCCACCCTGGACATCATCCCACAGATATATAAACCTCACTTGCCTCGTTTCCAACAGACCTCTCAACCTCTGAGTTTGTCAGCCATAGATGTGGGCGAAATGTCAGGAGAGAATGCTTCTGGAACATGGCCAGACAGTCCAGAAAACTCACAGCAACCCAGTGATTCCAGCCATGAAAGACTTTGACAACACAGTGATTATTATGATTATTACAACTGCTTGCTCTTGAGCCTAACCCAACAAAGGATCACCCCAGACAGCAATCAGCCAGGCTTTGAAGCTACAAGACCATTAAATGCTAATCAGCGTGGCCAAGAGCAACATTCACACTTGCCTCAAGCAGGCAAGAGTTCTTTCTCCCACCCTGGACATCATTCCACAGATATATAAACCTCACCTGCCTCGTTTCCAACAGACCTCTCAACATCTGAGGATGCTGGCCAGAGATGTGGGAAAAACATCAGGAGAGAATGCTTCTGGAACATGATCAAGCAGCCTGGAAAACTCACAGCAACTCAGTATTTCCATTGAGCATCCCTAGTTTCCAACAGCCCTCACAACCTCTGAGTTTGCCAGCCATAGATGTGGGCAAAACGTCAGGAGAGAATGCTTCTGGAACATGGTCAGGCAGCCTGGAAAACTCACAACAACCCAATATTTCCATCGAGCATGCCTAGTTTCCAACAACCCTCACAACCTCTGAGGATGCCGGCCATAGATGTGGGCAAAATGTCAGGAGAGAATGCTTCTGGAACATGGTCAGGCAGCCTGGAAAACTCACAGCAACCCAGTATTTCCATTGATCATGCCTTGTTTCCAACAGCCCTCACAACCTCTGAGGATGCCTGCCATAGATGTGGGCAAAATGTCAGGAGAGAATGCTTCTGGAACATGATCAAGCAGCCTGGAAAACTCACAGCCAGTATTTCCATTGAGCATGCCTAGTTCCCAACAGCCCTCACAACCTCTGAGGAGGCCTGCCATAGATGTGGGGTATACGTCAGGAGAGAATGCTTCTGGAACATGGCAACCCGGAAAACTCACAGCAACCCAGTGATTCCAGATATGAAAGCCTTCAACAACACATTAAGTTAGATTTGGTTGTATGTTTACTACCAGAGTGGGTCAAAACGTTTTGCCAACCGGTGTCATTAAAAACGTGATGAATGAACCTAGAACAGCAGAAGTTGCTCCAGATCGTAGCCTGAACTGTCCTTGATACAAAACGTACACAACGTAATCACCATCCAACCGGATACATTTGCACCATCACAGAATCCTAGAGTTGGGAGAGACCGCCTGGGCCATCCAGTCCAACCCCATTCTGCCAAGAAGCAGGAATGTTGCATTCAAAGCACCCCTGACAGATGGTCATCCAGCCTCTGCTTAAAAACTTCCATACAACAACAACAACAACAACATTGAGGGAAGCCAAGAGTAGTAAACTGCTTCAAGTGCAAAAGACAAAGAGTGCATACCGTAAAAACACAATGCAGAGCAGAAGAGAAAACTGGCCGGAGAAGAAGGTTCTCCATGGACAGTTCCTGGGAAACATTGAGAGCCAAATGGACAAAGGAAAAACATGGCTGTGGCTCACAAATGGAACTATGAGAAAGGAGACAAACGAGGGCCTGATTCTGGGAGCCCAAGAACAAGCCATTTGAACCAAGGTCATCCAAGCCAGAACTGAAAAGTCGACAACAGATCCCAAAAGTAGACTCTGCAAGGAAGCAGATGAAACAATAGATCCCATCCTCAGCTGCTGCAAGAAGATCACGGACAGACTCCAAGCAGAGGCACAACACCGTTGCTCAGATGATTCATCGGAACTTGTGCCACAAACACCATCTGCCTGCGACAAAGAACTGGTGGGATCACAAGCCGGAAAATGTTACAGAGAATGAACACGCCAAACTCCTCTGGGACTTCCGGATTCAGACAGACAGAGTTTTGGAGCACAACACTCCTGACCTCACAATCATGTTAAAAAATAAAGTATGGAACGTCGATGTCGCAATCCCAGGTGACAGCAGGATTGCAGAGAAACAACTGGAAATGCTGACACGATATGAGGATTTAAAGACCGAACTGCAAAGACTTTGGCAGTAAAGGTGGTCCCAGTCATGATGGGCACACTGGGTGCAGTGCCTAAAGACCTTGGCCTGCACTTAAACACAATTGGCGCTGACAAGATTACCACCTGCCAGCTGCAGAAGGCCACCTTACTGGGATCTGCATGCATTATTCACCGATACATCACACAGTCCTAGACACTTGGGAAGTGTCCGACGTGTGATCCAATACAACAGCCAGCAGAGTGTCTGCTGTGGACTCTGTTGGGGGGGGGGGGTCACAAGGGAGTGTCAGAGGGGTCACCAAAGACCATCAGAAAACACAATAGTGTATTTTCTGTTGGTCATGGGAGTTCTTGTGGGAAGTTTGGCCCAATGCTATCGTTGGTGGGGTTCAGAATGCTCTTTGATTGTAGGTGAACTATAAATCCCAGAAACTACAGCTCCCAAATGTCAAGGTCCATCTTCCCCAAAACTCCATCAGTGTTCACAATTGGGCATACTGAGTATTTGTGCCAAGTTTGGTCCAGATCCATCATTGTTTGAGTCCACAGTGCTCTCTGGATTTAGGGGAACTACAACTCCCAAACTCAAGTTCAATGCCCACCAGACCCTTCCAGTGGAAGTTCTGTTTGCCAAGTTTGGTTTAATTCCATCGCTGGTGAAATTCAGAATGCTCTTTGATTGTAGATGAACTATAAATCCCAGCAACTACAACTCCCAAATGACAAAATCAATCCCCTCCCAGCCCAACAAAATTTGGTCCAGTGAATGAAAATACATCCTGCATGTTGGATATTTACATTACAATTCCTAAGAGTAGCAAAATTACAGTTACGAAGTGGCAACGAACATAATGTTATGGTTGGGGGTCACCACAACACGAGGAACTGGATGAAGGGGTCACGGCATTAGGAAGGTGGAGAAACACTGAGGTAGAGAGTTCCACTGCTGAACAGCTCACACAGCCAGGAAGTTCTTCCTCACATTCAGGTGGAAATTAGGAAAACTCACCGCAACTTAAATGACACAATCATTAAATCATAAACAAACGAACTGAAATCCCCCTGCTCTCTTCTCTTTCCCCATGAAACCTGGTCAGAGGTTCTAAGGATGACTTAATGGGGGAATCGATGAGAACGATTCCCTTTGGAAACAATAACACAGAGAAAGAGAAGAAGGAAAAATAGAGACTTTGAAAAGTTGAGCCAAAAAAGTTGAGATGCCGGAGATGGGAAAGGATGGGGAAAGCCTTTCATAGAATCATAGAATCAAAGAGTTGGAAGAGACCTCTTGGGCCATCCAGTCCAACCCCATTCTGCCAAGAAGCAGGAATGTTGCATTCAAAGCACCCCTGACAGATGGCCATCCAGCCTCTGCTTAAAAGCTTCCAAAGAAGGAGCCTCCACCACACTCTGGGGCAGAGAGTTCCACTGCTGAACAGCTCTCACAGTCAGGAAGTTCTTCCTCATGTTCAGGTGGAATCTCCTCTCTTGTAGTTTGAAGCCATTGCTCCATTGCGTCCTAGTCTCCAGGGAAGCAGAAAACAAGCTTGCTCCCTCCTCCTCCCTGTGGCTTCCTCTCACATATTTATACATGGCTATCATGTCTCCTCTCATTCTTCTCTTCTTCAGGCTAAACATGCCCAGTTCCCTAAGCCGCTCCTCATAGGGCTTGTTTGTGTGTTTGTGTCTTGTCTGTGCTTGTTAATTGTGTAACGGCATTGAAGGTTTGCCGTATAGGTCCTTAATACAGTTCCTCATGTTGTGGTGACCCCCAACCATAACATTATTTTCGTTGCTACTTCACAACTGTAATTTTGCTCCTGTTATGAATCGTAATGTAAATATCTGGAATGTGTCCAGAGGAGGGCGACTCAAATGATCAAGGGTCTGGAGAACAAGCCCTATGAGGAGCGGCTCAGGGAACTGGGCATGTTTAGCCTGAAGAAGAGAAGGCTGAGAGGAGATATGATAGCCATGTGTAAATATGTGAGAGGAAGCCACAGGGAGGAGGAGGGAGCAAGCTTCCTTTCTGCTTCCCTGGAGAGAGACTAGGACGCAATGGAACAATGGCTTCAAACTACAAGAGAGGAGATTCCATCTGAACATGAGGAAGAACTTCCTGACTGTGAGAGCCGTTCAGCAGTGGAACTCTCTGCCCCGGAGGGAGTGTGGTGGAGGCTCCTTCTTTGGAAGCTTTGAAACAGAGGCTGGATGGCCATCTGTCAGGGGTGCTTTGAATGCAACATTCCTGCTTCTTGGCAGAATGGGATTGGACTGGATGGTCCATGAGGTCTCTTCCAACTCTTTGATTCTATGATTCTATGATTCTATCTGATATCCAGGATGGATTTTCATTCACTGGACCAAATTTGGCCCAAATTTGAATACAGTTGGATTTGGGAGAGGTTTATTTTGTCATTTGGGAGTTGTAGTTGCTGGGATTTATAGTTCACCTACAATCAAAGAGCATTCTGAAATCCACCAGTGATGGAATTGAACTGAACTTGGCACACAGAACTCCCATGGTGAACAGAAAATACTAGAAGGGTTTGGTGGACATTGACCTTGAGTTTTGGAGTTGTAGTTCACCTACATCCAGAGAGCACTGTGGACTCCAACAATGATGGATCTGGACCAAACTTGGCATGGATATTCAATATGCCCAAATGTAAACACTGCTAGAGTTTGGGGGGAAATAAACCTTGACATTTGGGAGTTGTAGTTGCTGGGATTTATAGTTCACCTAGGAGTCCCCGGTGGCACAGTGGGTTAAACCCCTGTGCCGGCAGGACTGAAGACCAAGAGTTCGCAGGTTCGAATCCAGGGAGAGGCGGATGAGCTCCCTCTATCAGCTCCAGCTCCTCATGCGGGGACATGAGAGAAGCCTCCCACAAGGATGATAAAAAAAACATCAAATAATCCAGGCGTCCCCTGGGCAACGTCCTTGCAGACGGCCAATTCTCTCACAACAGGACATACCTGACACGACAAAAAAATAGTTCACCTACAATCAAAGAGCATTCTGAACCCCACTAACGATTGAATTGAACCACAGGGATCCCATGACCAACAAAAAGCACTAGAAGGGTTTGATGGACATTGACCTTGAGTTTTGGAGTTGTAGTTCACCTACATCCAGAGAGCACTGTGGACTCAAACAATGATGGATCTGGACCAGACTTGGCATGAATATTCAATATGCCCATATGTAAACACTGGTGGAGTTTGGGGGGGGGGGGGGGGAAATAGACTTTGACATTGGGAGTTGTAGTTGCTGGGATTTATAGTTCAACTACAATCAAAGAGCGTTCTGAACTTCACTAACGATGGAATTGAACTAAACTTGGCATATAGAACTCCCATGGCCAATAGAAAATACTGGAAGGGTTTGGTGGGCATTGACCTTGAGTTTGGGAGTTGTAGTTCACCTACATCCAGAGAGCATGGTGGACTCAAACAATGATAGATCTGGACCAACTTGGCAAGAATATTCCATAATCCCAAATGTGGACTCAAAACAATGATAGATCTGGACCAAACTTGGCATGGATACTCAATATTCCCAAATGAGAACACTGATGGAGTTTGGGAAAAATAGACCTTGACATTTGGGAGTTGTAGTTGCTGGGATTTATAGTTCACCTACAATCAAAGAGCATTCTGAACTCCACTAAGGATGGAATTGAACTAAACTTGGCAACAGAACTTTCTTGACCAACAGAAAATACTGGCTTTGGTGGGCATTGACCTTGAATTTTGGAGTTGTAGTTCACCTACATCCAGAGAGCACTGTGGACTCAAACAATGATCGATCTGGATCAAACTTGGTAGGAATATTCAATAAGCCCAAATGTGAACACTGGTGGAGTTTGGGGGGAAATAGACCTTGACATTTGGGAGTTGTCATTGCTGGGATGTATAGTTCACCTACAATCAAAAAGCATTCTGAACTCCTCTAACGTTGGAATTGAACTACACTTGGCACACAGAACTCCCATGGTGAACACAAAATACTAGAAGGATTTGGTGGACATTGACCTTGAGTTTGGGAGTTGTAGTTCACCTACATCCAGAGAGTCCTGTGGACTCAAAACAATGATAGATCTGGATTTATCATTCACCTACAATCAAAGGGCATTCTGAACTCCACTAACAAGGGAATTGAACCAAACTTGGCATACATAACTCCCTTGACCAACAGAAAATACTGGAAGGGTTTGGTGGGCATTAACCTTGAGTTTGGGAGTTGTAGTTCACCTACATCCAGAGAGTCCTGTGGACTCAAAACAATGATATATCTGGATCAAACTTGGCAAGAATATTCCATAATTCCAAATGTGGACTCACCTACTATGAAAGAGCATTCTGAACTCCACTATCTGGAAGGGTTTGGTGAGTACAAACTTGGCACAGATACTCAGTATGTCCAAATGTGAACACTGGTGGAGGTTTGGGAGAAATAGTCCTTGATATTTGGGAGTTGTAGTTGCTGGGATTTATCATTCACCTACAATCAAAGAGCATTCTGAACTCCACTAACAAGGGAATTGAACCAAACTTGGCATACATAACTCCCTTGACCAACAGAAAATACTGTAAGGGTTTGGCCAACATTGACCTTGAGTTTTGGAGTTGTAGTTCCCCTACATCCAGAGAGCACTGTGGACTCAAACAATGATCGATCTGGATCAAACTTGGCAAGAATATTCCATAATCCCAAATGTGGACTCAAAACAATGATTGATCTGGACCAAACTTGGCAGGAATATTCAATAATCCCAAATGTGAACAGCGGTGGAGTTTGGGGAAAATAGACCTTGACATTTGGGAGTTGTAGTTGCTGGGATTTATAGTTCACCTACAATCAAAGAGCATTCTGAACTCCACTAAGGATGGAATTGAACTAAACTTGGCATACAGAACTCAATTGATGAACAGAAAATACTGGAAGGCTTTAGTGGGCATTGACCTTGAGTTTTGGAGTTGTAGTTCCCCTACATCCAGAGAGCACTGTGGACTCAAACAATGATAGATCTGGATCAAACTTGGTAGGAATGTTCAATAATTCCAAATGTAACACTGGTGAAGTTTGGGGAAAATAGACCTTGACATTTGGGAGTTGACATTTGGGAGAATTTCTGGGTTGTTGTGAGTTTTCTGGACTGTATGGCTATGTTCCAGAAGCATTCTCTCCTGACATTTCACCTGCATCTATGGCAGGCATCCTCAGAAGTTGTGAGATCTGTTGGAAACTAGGAAAATGGGTTTACCTACAATCAAAGAGAACTCTGAAATCCACCAGTGATGGAATTGAACCAAACTTGGCATACAGAACTCCCTTGAGCAACAGAAAATGCTGGAAGGGTTTGGTGGACATTGACCTTGAGTTTGGGAGTTGTAGTTCACCTACATCCAGAGAATCCTGTGGACTCAAAACAATGATAGATCTGGATCAAACTTGGCAAAAATATTCCATAATCCCAAATGTGGACTCAGAACAATGATAGATCTGGACCAAACTTAGCACAGATACTCAGTATGTCCAAATGTGAACACTGGTGGAGTTTGGGAAAAATAGTCCTTGATATTTGGGAGTTGTCGTTGCTGGGATTTATAGTTCACGTACAATCAAAGAGCATTCTGAACTCCACTAACGATGGAATTGAACTAAACTTGGCACACAGAACTCCCTTGACCAACAGAAAATACTGGGTTTGGTGGGCATTGACCTTGAGTTTTGGAGTTGTAGTTCACCTACATCCAGAGAGCACTGTGGACTCAAGCAATGATAGATCTGGATCAAACTTGGCAAGAATATTCCATAATCCCAAAAATGGACTCAAAACAATGATAGATCTGGACCAAACTTGGCATGGATACTCAATATTCCCAAATGTGAACACTGGTGGAGTTTGGGAAAAATAATCCTTGACATTTGGGAGTTGTAGTTGCTGGGATTTATAGTTCACCTACAATCAAAGAGCACTCTGAACTCCACTAACAATGGAACTGAACTAAACTTGGCACACAGAACTCCCACGACCAACAGAATAAACAAAAATACTGTGCTTTCTTTCTGATGGTGTTTTGCGACCCCTCTGACAACCCCGCACGACCCTCCCAGAGGTCTCGACCCTCAAGTTGAGGAACTCTACCTTAGCAGAATAGACATAAAGTATATTACTCGTAGTAGTACCTGTATGCCGGTCTGGTGAACCGCTTCTCTTCATCGGAGCTGCAAGCCGGGTAGTCATCTCCATCATAATTGAAGCAGTTGTAAGGATACTGAGTGTTGTCAAACATCTTCCTGGTCTGTTTTGGTCTCCTGGAAAGAAGCAGATGGAGTGATGCTTGCTGGCTGTCTCACCGGTGGTTTCTTTCCTTCCTTCCTTCCTTGCTCCCTTCTTTCTTTCTTTCCTCCCTCCTTTCCCTCCTCTCCTGCTGTCTTTCTGCCTCCCACACGTGCTAGTAGGTATTTCCCCTCTTCTTCTCCTCCTTCTCCTTCTTCCCCAACAGCCCATCTCACCGAATATTCCCCGTGGAGGTGTTTTTCCATGCAATCACGCTCCCTTTCCTCCCCTCCCACTCGGCTCTGCTATTTGGGGAGGGGGTGGAGAGGGGGGGGAAGAGCCCAGCCACAAGCCAAGCGCTTGCAATGTGGGAAAGGTCTCTCCTGAACCTTTGAACTTGGGTGGGGAGAGCCAGTAGCAAGGAGCTGCGCCTCCCTGGGTGGTCCCGGCCCAGGAAGGAGCCTCCCAGCCTTCCTCCCCATCCTAGGATGCACAAACCAAGTGACACAAGGAAACAAGGCGAGGTTCAGAACCCACCCCGCAAGGCTCGTTTCTCATCGGTGGGGAAAGTGGGGGAAGTGGGCGTTTGGCCTCCCCGCTGATTTCGAAAAACGATACCAATCTATAGGTATTGCAAAACGAAAAGAAGGTGGTGCTCTCTTTGGAAGTCCCAAACCCAACATGCAAAAATCCTGGGATAGGAATGTGCTCTTTTGGAAGGAAGTCCCAAACCCAACTTGCAAAAATTCTGGGATAGGAATGTACCTTTTTGGAAGTCCCAAACCCAACTTTTTTTGGAAGTCGCAAACCCAACTTGCAAAAATCCGGGGTTTTTTTGGAAGTCCCGAACCCAACTTGCAAAAATCCTGGGATAGGAATGTACCTTTTTGGGAAGTCCCAAACCCAACTTGCAAAAATCCAGGGTTTTTTTGGAAGTCCCGAACCCAATTTGCAAAAATCCTGGGATATGAATGTACCTTTTTTTGGAAGGAAGTCCCAAACCCAACTTGCAAAAATCCGGGGTTTTTTTTGGAAGTCCCAAACCCAACTTGCAAAAATCCTGGGAGAGGAATGTACCTTTTTGGAAGTCCCAAACCCAACTTTTTTTGGAAGTCGCAAACACAACTTGCAAAAATCCTGGGATAGGAATGTGCTTTTTTGGAAGTCCCAAACACAACTTGCAGCAATCCTGGGATAGGAATGTACCTTTTTGGAAGTCCCAAACCCAATTTGAAACCAATCCTGGGATAGGAATGTACCTTTTTGGGAAGTCCCAAACCCAACTTGCAAAAATCCGGGTTTTTTTTGGAAGTCCCAAACACAACTTGCAACAATCCTGGGATAGGAATGTACCTTTTTGGAAGTCCCAAACCCAACTTGCAACCAATCCTGGGATAGGAATGTGCCTTTTTGGGAAGTCTCAAACCCAACTTGCAAAAATCCTGGGACAGGAATGTACCTTTTTTTGGAAGTCCCAAACCCAACTTGCAAAAATCCTGGGATAGGAATGTGCCTTTTTGGGAAGTCTCAAACCCAACTTGCAAAAATCCTGGGATAGGAATGTACCTTTTTTTGGAAGTCCCAAACCCAACTTGCAAAAATCCTGGGATAGGAATGTACCTTTTTTTGGAAGTCCCAAACCCAACTTGCAAAAATCCTGGGATAGGAATGTACCTTTTTTTGGAAGTCCCAAACCCAACTTGCAAAAATCCTGGGATAGGAATGTACCTTTTTTTGGAAGTCCCAAACCCAACTTGCAAAAATCCTGGGATAGGAATGTACCTTTTTTTGGAAGTCCCAAACCCAACTTGCAAAAATCCTGGGATAGGAATGTACCTTTTTTTGGAAGTCCCAAACCCAACTTGCAAAAATCCTGGGATAGGAATGTACCTTTTTGGAAGGAAGTCCCAAACCCAACTTGCAAAAATCCTGGGATAGGAATGTTCCTTTTTGGAAGTCCCAAACCCAACTTGCAAAAATGCTGGGCTAGGAATGTACCTTTTTGGAAGTCCCAAACCCAACTTGCAAAACTCCTGGGAGAGGAATGTACCTTTTTTGGAAGTCCCGAACCCAACTTGCACAACTCCTGGGAGAGGAATGTACCTTTTTTGGAAGTCCCAAACCCAACTTGCAAACATCCTGGGATAAGAATGTACCTTTTTGGAAGGAAGTCCCAAACCCAACTTGTAAAAATCCTGGGATAGGAATGTGCTTTTTTTGGAAGTCCCAAACCCAGCTTGCAAAAATCCTGGGATAGGAATGTACCTTTTTGGAAGTCCCGAACCCAACTTGCAAAAATCCTGGGATAGGAATGTACCTTTTTGGAACTCCCAAACCCAACTTTTTTTGGAAGTCGCAAACCCAACTTGCAAAACTTCTGGGATAAGAATATACCTTTTTGGAAGTCCCGAACCCAACTTGCAAAAATCCTGGGATAGAAATGGGCTTTCTTTGGAAGTCCCGAACCCAACTTGCAAAAATCCTGGGATAGGAATGTACCTTTTTGGAAGTCCCAAACCCAACTTTTTTTGGAAGTCGCAAACCCAACTTGCAAAAATCCTGGGATAGGAATGTATCTTTTTGGAAGTCCCAAACCCAACTTGCAAAAATCCTGGGATAGGAATGTGCTTTTTTGGAAGTCCCGAACCCAACTTGCAAAAATCCTGGGATAGGAATGTACCTTTTTGGAAGTCCCAAACCCAACTTTTTTTGGAAGTCGCAAACCCAACTTGCAAAACTCCTGGGATAGGAATGTATCTTTTTGGAAGTCCCGAACCCAACTTGCAAAAATCCTGGGATAGGAATGTGCTTTTTTGGAAGTCCCAAACCCAACTTGCAAAAATCCTGGGATAGGAATGTACCTTTTTGGAAGTCCCAAACCCAACTTTTTTTGGAAGTCGCAAACCCAACTTGCAAAACTCCTGGGATAAGAATGTACCTTTTTGGAAGTCCCGAACCCAACTTGCAAAAATCCTGGGATAGGAATGTACCTTTTTGGGAAGTCCCAAACCCAACTTGCAAAAATCCTGGGATAGGAATATACCTTTTTGGAAGTCCGAAACCCAACTTGCAAAAATCCTGGAATAGGAATGTACCTATTTTGGAAGGAAGTCCCAAACCCAACTTGCAAAATCCTGGGATAGGAATGTACCTTTTTGGAAGTCCCGAACCCAACTTGCAAAACTCCTGGAAAATGAATGTACCTTTTTGGAAGTCCCAAACCCAACTTGCAACCAATCCTGGGATTTGCAACCAAGCACCCCGTGGATAGGGAAAAAAAGTAAATGGGATTTCTGGGACCAAAATGAGAACTGAAAAGAGAAAAAAAAGGTGGTGCATTCAAAGAGAGAGAGAGAGAGAGGGAAGAAGAGAAAGGTTGGAGGGACTGCTGTCAAGGAGGGAAGGAAAAGGAAAATAGCTGTAGGCGCTGAGGAGAGAGAACTCCTTGTGTGGGCTTTGATCTGGCGGATGAATTAGGCTAATAACGCTGCTCGGCGTTGGCATTGAATCCTTGTAGCAGTTGGATCCTCCTGCCCCCACTTTCCCCCCCTCTCGCTACTCAGTGCTTTGGAGTGGCTTCCAATAAGTGGGGTAAAACTCAAGGCAGATCAGTCAACACTTTCATGATGGGCATGCCAGGGGAGCGGAGGAGAAGGCAGCTCCTTGAGAGGCGTGCACGCGCAACATCAGCACAATTAGATGATTTGAAGACAAGCCATCCTTCCCCTCCCCCCAAAGAAATGGGCTCATGGGGTCTATGGGGCCTATTTCCAAGCTCCCCTTCCTGGGCAAGGTTCCACAGCAACCACGAGCAAACTTCGGCCCTCCAGGTGTTTTGGACTTCAACTCTCACAATTCCTAACAGCCAGTGGGAGTTGAAGTCCAAAACACCTTGTTGTTGTTTATTCGTTCAGTTGCTTCCAGCTCTTCATGACCTCCTGGACCATCCCACGCTAGAGCTCCCTGTCGGCCGTCACCACTCCCAGGGGCTCCTTCAAAGTCAAGCCAGTCCCTTCAAGGATCCCATCCACCCACCTTGCCCTTGGTTGGCCCCTCTTCCTTTTTCCTTCCATTTTCCCCAGCATCATTGTCTTCTCTAGGCTTTGCTGTCTCCTCATGATGTGGCCAAAGGACTTAATCTTTGCCTCTTATATCCTTCCCTCTGGTGAGTCACCACTGAGAAGGCCCTGTCTCTCGTCCCTGCCAAACATACTTGTGATGCAGTGGGACTGAGAGCAGGGCCTCCCCAGAGGATCTTAACACCCTAGCTGGTTCATAGGAGGAGATGCGTTCAGACAGGTAAGTTGGGCCAGAACCATTTAGGCTAAAGCCAGCACTTTGAATTGTGCCCGGTAGCAAACCAGCACCCAGTGGAGCTGGCACAACAGAGGAGTTGTATGCTCCCTGAGAACCTCCCTGAGAGTTGTGTTGGGTCGCGTTTCTATTAAAATGTCCACGTGCGCATTCGTCATCTGTCACAGGAGTGCCCGTTTGGCTGCCCTGAGTAGTGCATGCTAGCGTATGCCACTTCTGTTAGTAACCTGGCTGCTGACAGTTGGACCATTTGAAGCTTCTAGGCAGTCTTCAAAGGCAACCCCACATAGCGAGCAGTACAGTAGTCTATACGGGATGTAACCAGAGCGTGGACTACCGTGGCCAAGTCAGACCTCCCAAGGTATGGGCGCAGCTGGCGCGCAAGTTTTAAGTGTACAAATGCTCCCCTGGTCACCGCCAAGACCTGAGGTTCCAGGCTCAGCAATGAATCCAGGATCACTCCCAAGCTGCAAACCTGCGTCTTCAGGGGGAGTGCGACCCCTTCCATCCAACACAGGCTGTAACCCTATGCCTTGTTCGGCCTTACGACTGACCAGGAGGACCTCTGTCTTGTCTGGATTAAATTTCAATTTGTTCGCCCTCATCCAGACCGTCACAGCAGCCAAGCACCGGTTCAGGACCTGAACAGCCTCCATAGGTGATATTGTTTCTAGCGCCCACTTTTGGCTTGATATTAAAGCAGTACTTCTTGTAGGTCAGAGCACGGTCCAGAGTGACTCCCATGTATGTGGGTGTGCTGCAATGCTCCCTGGCCAAAGTGGTCCCTGGTAAAAAAAAAAAAAAAGGGTTGGGACCCACTGCTTTAGATTATGGACTGTTGATAGAATCATAGAATCATAGAATCCTAGAGTTGGAAGAGACCTCATGGGCCATCCAGTCCAACCCCATTCTGCCAAGAAGCAGGAATATTGCATTCAAATCGCCCCTGACAGATGGCCATCCAGCCTCTGCTTAAAAGCTTCCAAAGAAGGAGCCTCCACCACACTCCGGGGCAGAGAGTTCCACTGCTGAACGGCTCTCACAGTCAGGAAGTTCTTCCTCATGTTCAGATGGAATCTCCTCTCTTGTAGTTTGAAGCCATTGTTCCATTGCGTCCTCGTCTCCAGGGAAGCAGAAAGGAAGCTTGCTCCCTCCTCCTCCCTGTGGCTTCTTCTCACATATTTCTACATGGCTATCATATCTCTTCTCAGCCTTCTCTTCTTCAGGCTAAACATGCCCAGCTCCTGAAGCCGCTCCTCATAGGACTTGTTCTCCAGACCCATGATCATTTGAGTCGCCCTCCTCTGGACACATTCCAGCTTGTCATGAGAAAGATGCCCTGTGTTATCTGCACAGAGAAACTACTTCAAATCCTATCTGTAACTGGATTGATATGCAATGTACCTCTATGTACCTCAATGCTGAATACTTACTTACATAGGTGATCCCTTGTAGTCCGAGGATGATGGTCCTCCAAGTGTAGTATCCTGGGGGTGGGTCCGTGGGTGACTGTGGAGCCCTTTTCTTGACCAGCATGTTCTCCTGCAATGGTTTCCAGGTGAAAGGCGGTCCTGGTCGGGGTTGGCTTGATGCGCCTTCCTCTTGGCACATTTCTTTTGCCCTCCATTTGTGTCTCTTCAAATTCTACAGCACTGCTGGTCACAGCTGACCTCCAACTGGAGCGTATGCTGAATACATGAAGTTTGTGAGTAAACCAACTATGTCAATTTTAAACAAGTCTGCTTATTTTTGTCTCTTGTGAGCATGATTTAAAGGCAAATATATTTTAAGGGAGAATAGGTGTTTTGGGGCAACTAAATAGAACACTTCTGAAACTCTGCGTTTTTGTGCACTGGCATATGTTTGTCCCTAACAGTTCAAAGAGATATTTAATATATGAATTTAATAGTTGAGAAACCGGATTGCCTTGCATGAATGCCAGTTTCCCAAAAGGTAATGACTCTTAAGGTCATGCTTTTTGGCAAGAGGTCATGGCATCATTTTTCAAAAGGTTATGACTTCTAACAAGGTCACACCTCTCCAAAGATCATAAAATTTCCAACAGGTGATGGAGATTTCAATTTTCCAAAAAGATGGCAACAGAAAAGACATCTATTCCCTAATTTGTTCTAAATGGATGTCAACACTGGGCCTTATTTGGGGACATTCGGAATGCCAATGTTCTGGATTTCCTAAAACAAACTGTTCTGGCACGGCTGTGCCAGGGGTTTGAATTCCCTTTTTCTTTCTTTGCTTGTTTGCATGAATTCCTGTAGGCTATGCACTTTGCAATTTGGTAGCTTCTTCCAGGTTGCAGTTATAGGGCCAGCAACCTGTCAATCATTGTTGCAGCCTTTAGAGCCGCCCCTTTCCCCAGGGTTTTGGAGGGAAAAGGGACCTTTAGCTCAGTTATCACGGCGAAGCCTTTCCAACAAGATGTGTGAGATTCTCCCACCTGTAGAAAGCTTCATTTCTCACAAACTTCGGGGGAAAGCAGTTCCACAGCTTTACTAAGAAATACAGCCAGCTTTGCTGGAAGGTAAAGGATACCAGCTGGAAAATCTACAAAATCTTGGCTGGTAAAGTCTACTTGGGTTACCCATAAAGCAAACTGGAACCTAGGGCCCCACGCCAGCCTAAGAACAGATTCCCCAGGGAAGGGTCAAGGATTTCCTTGATAGAAGAAAGATACCGTTCTTGAAGCAAGTTGCCTGTCCCTTGTGGGCAGATTAAGAAAGCTACCAGTTTTCCAGAGTTTTAAAATATTTGATTGATTTGTTGAAGATTTAAGCATTAATTGTGCTGCTACGGCTGTACCAGGAGCTCCAGCTTTATTTTCTTTCTGTTATCTGTTTTGCAGTCATAGGGCAGGCCTCCTGTCCATCATAATTAAGCTTTGGTTCCGCCCCTTGTTCAGGGCTCTGGGAGGGAAAGGAGCCATTTTTGGGCAGTCTCACACAAGGAAGCTAAACTATAGGACGTAGACCAGCTTGTCCCGTAGAAAAGCTTCTTTTCTCAATAGCATCCAGGGAAACAGAAACAGAAATTCCAGGGAAAAGGTCCCAAGGCTCTGGCTGAGAGCTCACAGCCTCTCAGCCTCACAGCAATCAGAGGGAAAACAGCCCTGAAGTTCTCAAAGAATTCTCTGAGGAAGGACAGCACTACAGATCCACTGAACTCCAGCTGAAATATCTTCAAGCCTCGGCTGGTAGGTCTACTCAATACCCAGACGCATTTGGAATCGGTAGTAGGACCCACACCGATGAGGCATAGATAGAAAGCAGCCTGGGAGAGGTTAAATAGGGTTTTTCCTACAGAGAAGGTTCAGTTAATCAAAGTCAGGTACCAGTCCATTGAGGACTAGACTAAGAAAGCCTTGAAGGGTTGTTTGAACCGTTGAAGATTTGTTGTTTGTTCCATAATAAAGACTTTGTTGTATCATTAAAGACTCTAAAGACCATCACTTCAGAAAAATCCCTGAGAACCTCTCTTTGAGGCGCCCCTGGCTTCCTGCTGGGCTTAAAGTATACGTCCTATAGAAAAGTACAGTTGTTACAGGCCCAGCGCGCGACAGAACATTAATAAAGAACCTTGTTAAACTTTCTAAGCTTCTAAAGACTTTGTATAGGGAAATCCATAGGGCCTCTCAGCCAAGGTACCCCAGGCATCCCGCTGGGCATATAGAGAGAATGTCCTGTTAATAGACAATTGCTACAGGCCCAGGGTGTGACAGCAAACAAACAATCGAGAGTCGTCTCCTTCTGACGCCCACAGTGAGCAAATAGAACCCAACAATGGCTTCTCTTGCCAACCTGCAAATTGAAACTGAATCCAGATAAGACAGAGGCACTCCTGGTCAGTCGCAAGGCCGAACAGGGCATAGGGTTACAGCCTGTGTTAGACGGGGTCACACTCCCCCTGAAGACGCAGGTTCGCAGCTTGGGTGTGATCCTGGACTCTTCGCTAAGCTTGGAACCCCAAGTTTCGGCGGTGTCCAGGGGAGCATTTGCACAACTCAAACTTGTGCGCCAGTTGCGCCCGTACCTTGGGAAGTCTGACTTGGCCACGGTAGTCCACGCTCTGGTTACATCCCGGATTGATTACTGCAACGCGCTCTACGTGGGGTTGCCCTTGAAGACTGCCCAGAAGCTTCAGATGGTCCAGCGTTAGGCGGCCAGGTTGCTAACGGGAGTGGCACTCAGGGAGCATACCACTCCTCTGTTGAGCCAGCTCCACTGGCTGCCAATCCGCTACTGGGCACAATTCAAGGTGCTGGCTTTAGCCTATAAAGCCCTAAACGGTTCTGGCCCTACTTACCTCTCCGAACGCATCTCCACCTATGAACCGACTAGGACATTAAGATCGTCTGGGGAGGCCCTGCTCTCGATCCCGCCTGCGTCACAGGCGCGCTTGGCGGGGACGAGAGACAGGGCCTTCTCAGTGGTGGCCCCTCGGCTATGGAATGCCCTACCGGCAGACATCAGGCAGGCACCTTCACTGCTGACGTTTCGGAGAATGGTTAAGACCTGGCTTTATGAACAAGCGTTTGGTTAAGCAGTGCAACCAATCATAGGAAGACGGCAAATGGAACATAGGAATGGCACAAGGATTACGAGAACGGATCTGATTTCAACTGAGGCGTTATGTTATGTTATGTCTGTTTTGTTGATCTGTCTTGTTGATTGTTAACTGTTGTGGATTGATGCTGTTGATCCTGTTTGTTGCATTGTTATGTTTTAATTGCACTGACACTGTTTGATAATTGTACCATGTAAACCGCATTGAGTCGCCTGTCAAGGGCTGAAAAATGTGGTATAGAAATAAAGCAAATAAATAAATAAATAAATAAATGCCTTTAATGCATCATTTTAAGGCCTTCTGTGCCACGTTTCATCCCTGACTGAATATTTATGTCTGGCTTATAAATCCCACCCAAAGAATGTTTACAGAAGGGATACCCAAAGACCTTTAACTACGCAGTAGCGACATTAACAGGTGTCAACGTTACTACAGGAAAGTAATAGGAACCATGATTTTGCCTCAGCATCTGCTTTGCCACCGTAATTTCACTGGAACCACGGTAATTCATTTGTGATGTTATCATAAAATCATACTTTTACTGGGCTATTTTTTCTCCTATGCTGCATATTTCCAGAATGCAAAGTTGTAAACTCTTGGATTTGGGAGATTAAGCAGGCAATTAAAATGTCGTGTAAGATTTGCTCTTCGTAAAAGGGAAAAAAAAGGCCACGCAACCCAGAATAAAAGGATGTTTTCCAAAGATATTTTTATGACTTACTTTAAAAATAAATAAAAAGGCACCTGCAGTGAATCACAATCATGATCCCAGGAGACTATTTTGCATTTTGCTTCTTCTTTTGTGTGTCTCTGTGTGTGCAAAGGATTCAATAATTGTTAAGAAAAGTTACTTTTTGATTCCTTCAAGATAAATTATGAATGTGTGATGCAGTGCAGAAAACAAGGATTGGGGAACATAGAATCATAGAATCAAAGAGTTGGAAGAGACCTCCTGGGCCATCCAGTCCAAACCCATCCTGCCAAGAAGCAGGAATATTGCATTCAAATCACCCCTGACAGATGGCCATCCAGCCTCTGCTTAAAAACTTCCAAAGAAGGAGCCTCGACCACACTCCAGGGCAGAGAGTTCCACCGCTGAACGGCTCTCACACTCAGGAAGTTCTTCCTCATGTTCAGATGGAATCTCCTTTCTTGTGTTGTTGTTCATTTGTTCAGTCGTCTCCGACTCCTCGTAACCTCATGGACCAACCCATGCCAGAGCTCCCTCTCGGCCGTGACCACCCCCAGCTCCTTCAAGGTCATTCCAGTCACTTCAAGGATGCCATCCATCCGTCTTGCCCTTGTTCGGCCCCTCTTCCTTTTGCCTTCCACTTTCCCCAGCATCATTCCCTTCTCTAGGCTTTGCTGTCTCCTCATGATGTGGCATTCAAAGGACTTCCGCTTTCCCTCTAGTCTCCTTCCCTCCAGTGAACAGCCGGGCTTTATTTCCTGGAGGATGGACTGGTTGGATCTTCTCGCAGTCCAAGGCACTCTCAGCACTTTCCTCCAGCACCACAGCTCAAAAGCATCTCTCTTCCTTCGCTCAGCCTTCCCGAAGGTCCAGCTCTCACATCCGTAGGTGACTACAGGGAAGACCATGGCTTTGACTAGGCAATGGATCTTGGTTGCCAGTCTGATGTCTCTGCTCTTCACGATTTTATCGAGACTGGACATTGCTCTCCTCCCAAGAAGGAAGCGTCTTCTGATTTCCTGGCCACAGTCTGCGTCTGCACTCATATTTGCGCCTAGAAATACAAACCCTGTCACGGCGCCCACGTTTTCTCCCTCTATTTTCCAGTTGTCAATCATTCTTGTTGCCATAATCTTGGTTTTTTTGATGTTTAGCTTTCTTGTAGTTTGATATATATCCTTCTTGTGACTATACCGTCCTGGGCCTGGAGTGCAACATTATTCTTTATGAAGCAGAGAGTGTTTGAGGACCGGGACATCCATAGGGAGACCAAGGTTTATAAAGCCATTCCCCTCCCAACCCTGCTCTATGCCTGCAAAACGTGGACTGTCTACAGATGTCACACCCAACTCCTGGAATGATTCCATCAGCGCTGCCTCCGGAAAATCCTGCAAATCTCTTGGGAAGTCAGGTGAACAAATGGCCATTTCATTACCAAGGTGCTTGTTTATAAAGCTATTGTCCTCCCAACCCTCATATACACCTGCGAGATGTGGACTGTCTACAGACGTCACATGCAACTCCATCAGCGTTGCCTTTGAAAAATCCTGCAAATCTCTTGGGAAGACAGGCGGACAAATGGCCATTTCATTAGCAAATGTTGACGATTTCCGCTCTCTCGGCAGCCACCTTTCCACAAAAGTCAACATTGACACTGAAATACAACACCGACTGAGCTCTGCAAGTGCAGCATTCTTCTAAATGAAGCAGAGAGTGTTTAAGGACCGGGACATCCATAGGGAGACCAAGGGACTTGTTTATAAAGCTATTGTCCTCCCAACCCTGCTCTATGCCTGCGAAACGTGGACTGTCTACAGATGTCACACCCAACTCCTGGAACAATTCCATCAGCAATACTTTGGAAAATCCTGCAAATCTCTTGGGAAGACAAGTGGACAAACATCAGCATGCTGGATGGAAATCATCTATCAGACAGATGGCAACCTATTTAACCTCAGCAGACTGAAGGCCAAAGCCAAGGTTACAACAACATCTGTTATAGAACTCCAATATGCTGATGACAACGTCATCTGTGTGCATTCAGAAGAAGACCTACAAGCTACTCTAAACACCTTCGCAGAAGCATACGAGCAGCTTGGCCTGTCATTAAATATCGAGAAATCCAAAGTGCTCTAATCAGCAGTCATTTGCCATTCCCTCTCCAATGCCAGAGATACAGCTTAATGGTGAAACATTAGAAAATGTTGACCATTTCCGCTCCCTTGGCAGACACCTCTCCACCAAAGTCAACATTGACACTGAAATACAACACCGCCTCAGCTCTGCGAGTGCAGCATTTTCCCGAATGAAGCAGAGAGTGTTTGAGGACCGGGACATCCGTAGGGATACCAAGGTGCTTGTTTAGAAAGCTATTGTCCTCCCAACCCTGCTCTACGCCTGTGAGACGTGGACTGTCTACAGACGTCACATGCAACTCCTGGAATGATTCCATCAGCGCTGCCCCCGGAAAATCCTGCAAATAACTAGGGAAGACAAGCGGACAAACGTCAGCATGCTGGAAGAAGCAAAGACCACCAGCATTGAAGTGATGGTCCTCCAACATCAACTCTGCTGGGCCAGCCACATTGTCCGGATGCTCGACCACCGTCTCCCAAAGCAGTTGCTCTACTCTGAACTCAAGAAAGGAAAACAAAATGTTGGTAGGCAAGAAAAGAGATTGAAAAATGGGCTCAAAGCCAACCTTAAAAGCTCTGGCATAGACACTGAGAACTGGGAAGCCCTGGCCCTTGAGCGCTCCAGCTGGAGGTCAGCTGTGACCAGCAGTGCTGCAGAATTTGAAGAGGCACGAATGGAGGGCGAAAGAGAGAAACGTGCCAAGAGGAAGGTGAGTCAAGCCAACCCTGACCAGGACCACCTTCCATCTGGAAACCAATGCCCTCACTGCGGGAGAAAATGCAGGTCAAGAATAGGACTCCACAGCCACATACGAACCCACCAGGACACCAAGGCTAAAGTAAGTAACATGGCTACATGTGAGAGGAAGTCACAGGGATGTGGAAGCAAGCTCATTTTCTGCTTCCCTGGAGACTAGGACACGGAATAATGGCTTCAAACTACAAGAAAGGAGATTCACCTGAACATGAGGAAGAACTTCCTGACTGTGAGAGCCGTTCAGCAGTGGAACTCTCTGCCCCGGAGTGTGGTGGAGGCTCCTTCTTTGGAAGCTTTTAAACAGGGGCTGGATGGCCATCTGTCAGGGGTGATTTGAATGCAATATTCCTGCTTCTTGGCAGAATGGGGTTGGACTGGATGATGGCCCAGGAGGTCTCTCCCAACTCTTTGATTCTAGGATTCTATGATTCAAGAGGAAAAAGGTGTTCTAAGGTGGAGGGCTGGCTTTTCCCTCTGGCCTTAGCTATTCCCATGGTCTCCACAGAATTGTTTAGCTGCTCAAAGAGTTGTTTGGATAGAGGCAAATATTTATGCTCCGTCTTAAACACGAAATGGGGCCAAGGAACGTGTTCCAGATGTTCACCACCTCCCTTTGTGCCCCGAATGGCAGTGAAGGAGGACTCACTGGAATGGAGACAGAAAGGACGAATTCGAAAGTAAAGAGAACAGCAGTTGTGATGCCAAAGAATCCTAGAATCCTAGAGTTGGAGGAGACCTCATGGGCCATCCAGTCCAACCCCATTTTGCCAAGAAGCAGAAAAATTGCATTCAAAACACACCTAACATATCATAGAATCATAGAATCAAAGAGTTGGAAGAGACCTCATGGGCCATCCAGTCCAACCCCATTCTGCCAAGAAGCAGGAATGTTGCATTCAAATCACCCCTGACAGATGGCCATCTGTTTAAAAGCTTCCAAAGAAGGAGCCTCCACCACACTCCAGGGCAGAGAGTTCCACTGCTGAACAGCTCTCACAGTCAGGAAGTTCTTCCTCATGTTCAGGTGGAATCTCCTTGCTTTCCTGTTGTTTAGAGCCATGGTTCCATTGCGTCCTAGTCTCTCTCCAGGGAAGCAGAAAACAAGCTTGCTCCCTCCTCCCCCCTGTGGCTTCCTCTCACATATTTATACACGGCTATCACATCTCCTCTCAGCCTTCTCTTCTTCAGGCTAAACATGCCCAGCTCCTTAAGCCGCTCCTCATAGGCCTCACATCTTGATACATGGTGTGATGATATGTACATTTTTATTCCTACATTTATGTATTGTTTTAGTAAGGATTAGTAATGGTAAGTATGTAGTAATGCCTTATATTGGGGGATGGTAACCGGCTTAGCTTGCTTTGAGTTGAGTTTCCATGGAGATGGGGACGGAGCCAACTGCCACTTGGCAGAGCAGCCATTTTTAACTGTCAGTCTGTGGTCGGTGAACTACAGAGGTGGTTGATCCTGTTGTGTATGGAAAACCAGCAGGAATCCTATAGTTAGACTTACTTACTTACTTACTTACTTAGGCGATCCCTCGCTTTCCGAGGATAACTGTCTTCCAATATTCTTGTGGGTCCGTACGTGAATGTGGAGCCCTATTCTTGCTCTGCATCTTCTCCCGCCATGAGTGCATCGGTTTCCAGGTGGAAGGCAGTCTCGTTTGGGATTGGCTTGACGCGCCTTCCTCTTGGCACACTTCTCCCTTTCGCCCTCCATTCATGCCTCTTCAAATTCTGCAGCACTGCTGGTCACAACTGACCTCCAGCTGGAGCACTCAAGGGCCAGGGCTTCCCAGTTCTCAGTGTCTATGCCAGAGATTTTAAGGTTGGCTTTGAGCCCTTCTTTCAATCTCTTTTCCTGCCCATCAACATTCCATGTTCCGTTCTTAAGTTCGGAGTAGAGCAACTGCTTTGGGAGACGGTGGTCGGGCATCCGGACAACGTGGGCGGTCCAACGAAGTTGATGGCGGAGGATCATCGCTTCAATGCTGGTGGTCTTTGCTTCTTCCAGCACACTGACGTTTCCCCACCTGTCTTCCCAAGAGATCTGCAGGATTTTCCGGAGGTAGCGCTGATGGAATCGTTCCAGGAGTTGCATGTGACGTCTGTAGACAGTCCACGTCTCTCAGGCATATAGCAGGGTTGGGAGGACAATAGCTCTATAAACAAGCATCTTGGTATCCCTACGGATGTCCCGGTCCTCAAACACTCTCTGCTTCATTCAGAAAAATGCTGCGCTCGCAGAGCTCAGGCAGTGTTGTATTTCGGTGTCGATGTTGACTTTGGTGGAGAGGTGGCTGCCAAGGTAGCGGAAATGGTCAACATTTTCTAATGTTACACCATTAAGCTGTATCACTGTCATTGGAGAGGGGATGGCTGGTGTCTGCTGGAACAGCACCTTGGTTTTCTCGATGTTCAATGACAGGCCGAGCTTCTCGTATGCTTCTGCGAAGGTGTTTACAGTGGCTTGTAGATCTTCTGAATGTGCACAGATGACATTATCATCAGCATACTGGAGTTCTATAACAGATGTTGTTGTGACCTTGGTTTTGGCTTTCAGTCTGCTGAGGTTAAACAGCTTGCCATCTGTCCAATAGACGATTTCCACTCCGGTGGGAAACTTCCCATCAACAAGGTAAAGTATCATAGCGATGAAGATGGAGAATAAAGTTGGGGCAATAACACATCATCCCTGTTTGACACCCGATTCCACCTTAAATGGGTCACTTTGGGAGCCACTGCTGTCCAAAACTGTTGCCATCATGTCATCATGGAGGAGCCGCAGGATGTTCACAAATTTGTCAGGGCACCCGATTTTGTGGAGGATGGTCCAGAGAGCTCTGCGATTCACTGTGTCGAATGCCTTTGCAAGGTCGATGAATGCCATGGACAGAGGTTGGTTTTGTTCCCTGCGTTTTTCTTGGAGCTGTCGTGCAATGAAGATCATGTCCACAGTTCCTCTGGAGGGGCGGAAGCTGTTCTGAGATATTCTGGGAGAGTGTCTTCTGAGAGGGGCAGAAGGCGGTTTGCAAGGATTCTTGCGAGGATTTTCCCAGCGGAGGTTAGAAGGGAGAGACCTCGATAGTTTCCGCAGTCTGTTCTTTCCCCTTTTTTGAAGAGAGTGATGATGGTGGCATCCTTGAAATCTGCTGGGATTTTCTCGGTCACCCACACTTTTTCTATGAACTGGTGCAGTTGTGTCAGTGCAGGCAGGGGCGGCTCGTCCATTACGCGAAGTAAGCGGTCGCAGAACAATTTTTTTGCCAGGGGTGCAGAGGCGCCTCTGTAAATGCCCTCGACCGCCACTTGAGGAGCGCCCCCTCAGCTCACAACAGCCCTAGCAGTCCGGGGGGAGCCTCAGCTTTCTTGCCTCATTGCCGGGCCATCCTCTTCCCAAAGGGGCCGGGCCCTTGAGCCTCAACTCGCCCCTCTCATTCTTGCTCCACCCGGCCACCGGGTGCGCGAGCAGAGCCGACGCTCAATCGTTTTCCGCGTTCGATCCCTTCACCGTGACCGACTCCCTTTCCCGATCCCCCGGCGCTCCACCCGCCTCCTCTCCTCTCCCCAATCCGCAGGTGGGCCAAGGGGCGGAGCCGCCATGCCTGGCCCGCTTTGGGTCTGGAGGCATGTCTGAAGACCCCAGCGTGCGCACCAAAAGTCGCCTCTTCTCCTGACTTTCTCTTCAGCCATTGGGACCAAGAGAGAGAGAGAGAGAGAGCCCTTCTAGCTGGAGGTATCTCCCACCTCCGCTCCCTCTGCTCCTACCTTCAGGAAAGGTGGGCGTCTCCACCTCTGTCTCTTTCTCTCTCTTGGTCCCAATGGCTGAGGAGAAAGTCAGGAGAAGAGGTCACTTTTGGTCCACACGCCGAGGTCTTCAGGCACGCCTCCGGACCCAAAGCGGGCCAGGCAAGGGAGCAAATGTGGCAAGTGTAGTTACTGGGATGTATAGTTCACCTACAACCAAAAAGCATTCTGAACTCCACCAATGATGGAATTGAACCAAATATGGCACACAGAACTCCCATGACAAACAGAAAATATATATCAATGATTGGTTGGGGGGGGGGGGGCGCCAAAATACTGTTTGCTTACCGTTGAAAATTACCTAGGGCCGCCTCTGAGCGCAGGTCCTCCCTCTTTAAAGATTTCAGCAGGGATCCCATCAGGTCTGCTGGCTTTGTTATTTTATTGTTGGCTGATGGCATTGCTGACTTCTTCCAAACTAGGCAGTACTGCAAGCTCATCCTTGGTTTGTTGTTGCGGGATTTGTGAGAGAACCTCTTCGGCCACATTGGAGCTGCAGTTCAGGAGGCTTTGGTAGTGTTCATTCCAACGTAGTGCAATTGATTTGTATCCTTCATTAAGACCTGGATAAAAAGCCAACTCCATGCATTCTTTGGTCTTCTTCAGGCAGTCCCTTCCAGAAGAAGGTGTATCCTTCATTAAGACCTGGATAGAAAGCATCAGAGTTAAGATACCCCTCTTTCTGTGATCCTTTCCCTTCTCTCTGTAGAGGAGACAAGGTTTAATGCTTCGTTAAAGGTGTTTCTGCACTAGAAATTATGCACAAGTCTAATAAGTATGCCTACAGTTCAATAACATAGAAACTCAAAAGGAAAATAAATGAACAGATATGTCCATGCCAAGAATCCAATAAGTTACGGTGAATAGTAGTAAGCCACAACCTACACAGGCTTCTCTCCCGACAGGTTTTCAAGATTTTTAGTCTGTAGGTAATTATGTCTTCCTAGTTAACCATGAAGCAAAGAAAAACCGAAGGAAATGCCCCGTTAATCAGGAAATGAACCACATCTCCTTCTTGAAAGTCACAGAACTCAAAAGAGAGGCCGAGGGGAGCAAGGACAGCGGGAAGGACACTTACCCATACGAAATCTACCAAGACCAATGATTAAGGAACCAACCTCTGTCCTGTGCATATCTTAGTGTGTGCAATTGCAACTAAAATGAACTCAGCAAAATGACATTGCACTGTTATGTTTTATAGTTCAATGCACAACTCAAAATGGAATACAAGCGGAGCAATGGTCCTCCTCGTGTGGTCTCCTGGAGGCTAAACTAGACCACATGGATCATAGAATCCTAGAGTTGGAAGAGACCTCATGGGCCATCCAGTCCAACCCCAATCTGCCAAGAAGCAGGACAATCCCATTCAAAGCACCCCTGACAGACGGCCATCCAGCCTCTGCTTAAAAGCCTCCAAAGAAGGAGCTTCCACCACATTTTGGGGCAGAGAGTTCTACTGCTGAACAGCTCTCACAGTCAGGAAGTTCTTCCCAATGTTCAGATGGAAACTCACAGGTCAGTGTTTTGAATCTCAAGTTTTTTTCATCAGCGCTCCTCACATTGAAGTCAATATGGACTTTAGGAGGGTCTCCCCAGTAAGAGAAGCCCCTAGGACCGCACCAAAGAGGGCCCATGACCTTGGCGAGCCGTCAGAGAAGCCTGATTCCAGCAATTTTATTGATATTAATAATTGAAATGAGACTCTTGCCAAGGCGAAGAAGTGGCACCGAGGTTTATTGTGCGATTCAGCTGAAGCAGATGCAATTGCAGTGATCATTCACATGCAAGCATAAAAAAATACATTTGATACAGCCATTTATATAGAGTTTTCAAAGTTGCAGAGTTCACCCAGCCGCTGGGTGAGATCATCCGGAGTTTCGGGGTGCGGTGTCATCTGTACGCAGATGATGTCCAACTCTGTCACTCCTTCCCACCTGCTACTAAGGAGGCTGTCCAGGTCCTGAACTGGTGCCTGGCCGCTGTAACGGTCTGGATGGGGGTGAACAAACTGAAACTAAATCCAGACAAGACAGAGGTACTCCTGGTCAGTCGCAAGGCCGAACGGGGTATAGGGTTACAGCCTGTGCTGGATGGGGTCGCACTCCCCTTGAAGGCGCAGGTTCGCAGCTTGGGTGTGACCCTGGACTCATCGTTGAGCCTGGACCCCCAGGTTTCAGTGGTGACCAGGGGAGCATTTGCACAGCTCAGGCTCGTGCGCCAGCTGCGCCCGTATCTCAGGAAGTCTGACTTGGCCACGGTGGTACACGCTCTTGTCACATCCCGCCTGGACTACTGCAACGCTCTCTACGTGGGGCTGCCCTTGAAGACGGCCCGGAAGCTTCAGCTGGTTCAGCGCGCGGCAGCCATGTTACTAACTGGAGCGGGTGGCAGGGAGCACACAACGCCCTTGTTGTCCCAGCTCCACTGGCTGCCGATTTGCTACCGGACCCAATTCAAGGTGCTGGTTTTGGCCTACAAAGCCCTAAACGGTTCCGGCCCAAAATACCTTTCCGACCGCATCTTGGCCTACGAGCCCACGAGGACCTTGAGATCATCTGGGGAGGCCCTTCTCTCGATCCCGCCTGCCTCACAGGCACGGCTGGCGGGGACAAGGGAGAGGGCCTTCTCGGTGGTGGCCCCCCGGCTGTGGAACACTCTCCCTGCACACATCAGACAGGCGCCTTCCCTCATGTCCTTTCGAAAAAGCCTTAAGACATGGCTGTTCGAGAGGGCATTTAATTAAGTGCTAAACAATACGGTAATGAGAACTGGAATGGAACAAGGAATATGAGACTGGCTATGATTCCACTAAGAGACGAAGTGGATTTTTAGTGTAGTCTGTAATTGTTGTATAGTTTATATGTTGTTGAAACTGGCTTTTTGTAATTGTCTTTTATGTGTACTGTACACCGCCATGAGTCGCCCTTATGGGCTGAGAATGGCGGTTAATAAGTGCATCAAATAAATAAAATAAATAAACTTCCCGCCCCAGCCTCCCTGTCGCCTGTTGCAATCCAGAGCAGGGAACGAGCCCTAAGATAACTATCCACCACACTTGACTGTGAAAAACAATCCTTTTTTATTGAAGAAAAATGGTTACAAAATAAAGGAAAATGCAAGTCAAAAGCCACAGCAAAATCAGCAAACATGAGTTTAAATGGACAAAGCAAAACCCAAAGCCACACTGTAAAATACTGGAACTTGTTAGCAATCCACTAACCGTACTTGATATCCTAGAAATCTTTCAAGGCCATGGCCAGGGAAACCGGGAGAACTGCCAAGGTCTTCATCAATCTGAAACGATGCCTGAACTGAGAAAGTCAGCCCGGCGGAAGGCACTTAAACCCAAAGAATTGGTTCCGTGAGCCGCCCCTCTGCTTTGAAGCCGTTGTTTGTATTTCTTTTAATCGGGAAGACCGTCGCAAGCTGAGTGATTTACTTCTGTCTTGCCAAATCTGGACCCTTCTGTTGTCATTACAGTTAACAGGTGCAGAAGGGAGGGAAAGGTCAAGGCTTCCCTCTGAAACATTCTCATGAACACTGGTACTTTCATTTTCCAAATCTACAGAAGTTCCTTCCTCACTAAAATCAGGAACATTGGCATTTTCCAAACCTACAGAAGTTTCTTCCTCACTAATTTCAGGAGCATTGGCATCAAGAGGTACATTTTCATTAGCATCAATAAATATATTTTCATTAGCATCAGGAGGAACAAACAGAGAATCAGGTTCAAGTTCAATATCAGGCTGAACCCCAACACGGCCCTCCACTGCGATTGGACAATGGGCGAACAGCTGGGAGGTGGCCCTCCCACCCCCGGCGCCTCCGGACCAACCAGGAAGCTCCAGCGGTCTGCAGGGTCCAATGGGGAGGCTTCTGCCATCTAGCGGCGATAGCAAATCAGAAAAGAGGGAGGCAGGATGAAAGGACACAAAGGAATCTATGAATGAATGTAAAAAAATAATGCCATGTGGCCGGCGAGACAAAGGGGAAATCTCAAGCCAGCCTGATCTATTGTGTTTTGAGTGGAATGAATCTACATGTGTAGACTGGAGGTGATTGTTTCTTGGTGGAGATAGCTGAGTTAATCAGAGCGAAGGCAAAAGGCTTTTCGAGGACCTTTTGTCCTTCTGGAGGAAATATGATTAAGATTTTTGCCAAAGGGTCAAGCTGAGGGCTGGGCAATTCCTCCGAGGGCCACCAGCTGCCCAGGCTATTGTTCATGCAAAGAGAAGTTGTGGATAAAAAAAAATCCTGGAATGTTTGGGGCTTTCCCTTTGGTGGAGTGTCTTCATGTATATAGGGGAAACAAAGGGCAGAGGAAAAGGGGAAAGGCTTCTGCCACACAAAGAAATCAGAAAACACATTTCATATATCTAAAGTTCATAAGGTTTGTCCATGTGGGGGGAAAGAGTGTCCATAGGGATGGCTAAAACGCAAGGGTGTTGCACAAAGGTCCTGGCAGGAGTTCTTGAGTGGCCCAAATGGACCTGGTGTCTCTGGAAACAAGCTTTGCTCCCCGCCCTTGGAGACCTACAGCTCCCGAGAGAGGCAGAGACCCCAAGGTCTAGCTATTCTCAAAGATTCATGGGGTCCTCATTGTTGTTAAGGCCTTGGCAAATTGACCAAGACTTAACCCCTATTGTGCAATCTGGTAATGATGTCGAGCACCCCGCCCCTCCCCCAAAATAAGGGATAGTGACTTATAGTTTTGCAAAGGACAAGGGCACCAGACTACACAACAAAGGTTAAGTCTTGGTCACATTGCCAAGGCACTGACAACAACAAGGACCCCACGAGGCTTTTGGGAAATGGCTGGATCTGGGGACTTCTGCCCTTTGTGAGAGTTGTAGTTTCCAAAAGCGTGAATCAGTTGCAGCACAGCTGGGGTTTCATCTGCCAGCCTTCCCATGGACTCTCTGCCTTGGACTCCAGTACATACTATCTCCCTCATGAACTTTCCTCAAAGACCTTTTAAAACATTGGACTTCAGGCTTCTTCATAAAAAAATTAATTCTCTTATTAAATATACTTGGAATGTGGGACAAAGATAGGGTTTCGTTGCTATGAAATGCTTATGATTATTAATGTATGTATCTTGTTATGGAATATTTCTTTCCCCCTTTTGCCTTTTGCCCTAGAAAATGTGACCCAGGACTGTTGCAATGCTCGAGGGAGAATCCCTGCCTCCCTCGAAACTCTTTTGTTGATCAACTCATCTGCATGAAACAATAGCCATTATGATTTCTTTATCTCGCCCTCTGAGCATGTCTAGTGAGATGAGGAAGTCTATGAGACTTTGGAAAAAAAGATTAAATTCACAAAGGGCAGTGTTGACCCCACTGAGGTCCGCCGCCTGATCCTGTTTGTTTTCTTCCCAAAACTCATCAAGGACAGGAAAGCCTTTCAGATGAAGATTGCGCCTTGCCAGCCACAAACAAAGCCTCACATTCCAGCTGGCTGGCAAATCTATAATCCCATCATTTCCCCATTGTGCGCGATCGTCCCGCCTCCTCGCTTCTGATTCGTCCACCTTCAGAAGTGAGAGAAGCTTGCTGATTGGCCTGGAGCAAGGCGGGCCGCCAAGCCTCCTCCCAGCTGATCGTGCTGTCAACCAATCAGCGTGAAGCCGGCCGGCAAGGGGTGGGCGGGAGATTTGAATTGTTTTCCTTTGTATTTTCTCTATAAATATGCTTGTAACTGCCCTAGCAGTATGCTTGTGGTGGAATGATTCCTGCAATGCATCCGATCTCAGCTGAATCGCTAATAAAACACCTCGGTCGCTGAACTTCTTCCGCTTTTGGTGGGGATTTATTATTTTAAATATTTTTATCGCTGAAATTGGCTTTTCCTGGCCTCATGAAGGTTTAAGGACTCTCTTTGGTGTAGTCCTCAGGGATCTTCTCTCACAGGGAGATCCCTCCAAAAGGGAGCTCGATAACAGTACCTTTGTCCTTTGTAGAACTATAAGTCACCATCCCTTGTTAGGGGGGCGGGCATGCTCGACGTCAACATTTCTAAATATTGCTTTGTATGTACGAATCATACGAAATAGATACAACAATGAGTTACAAATGAAGTTTTGCACAACCAATGTGTGTGTGTGTGTGTGTGTGTGTGTCTTCTTGTAAGGTTTTGATTTAACCTCCGGATTGCTACTAAAACAATTCCCGTGTCGTAAAAAGATTCTTGTCTCAAAAGCGTGTCACCAACATGAAAAGTGTGGAAAGTTCTGTCCTATGATCTTGGTCAAATATTGAGAGTAAGATCACATACATTATGGATTGATTCAGTCAGGAAAGCTCCAGCTCTGAGTTTGCAGAATGTGAACAGAGTTAATTGTTGATAGGACACCTTGAATGACCCCTCCTCCATAGGTCTGACTTGTTGACCTACTGAATCGAATGGTAGGTCAACATGTAGCTCAATCCCATCAATTTGATAGGTTTCCTATATTTTAGACAAACAATGGCATTGGGTTGATATCCTGTTGTGCATCTTATAATGACTTCACGACAGGGGTCGGTAATTTGGATTAAGTGAGAGCAAATTACTTTTGCCATTTGAACTCTTCTTGCTGCAGTTGAAATAAGCTGAGGACAAAGGGAGAAAGTGGGAGGCGCAGTGAGAATCCGGGACATTGTAGAAGCAACTGAGAAAATGGGATTGCTGAGAACTAATCAGGAGCTGTTGTAGGTTTTTCCGGGCTATATGGTCATGTTCTAGAGGCATTTTCTCCTGACGTTTCGTATGCATCTATGGCAAGCATCCTCAGAGGTAGTGAGGTCTGTTGGAAGTAGGAAAAATGGGTGTATATATCTGTGGAATGACCAGGGTGGGACAAAGGACTCTTGTCTGCTGGAGCTAGGTGTGAATGTTTCAACTGACCACCTTGATTAGCATTTAATGGCTTGGAAGTGCCGGGGGGAATCTTTTGTTGGGAGTGATTGGATGTGCCTGATTGTTTACTCTCTGTTCTATTGCTGACTAATCGGGAGGACTGTATTTTGCCAAATTTGGACAGTTGCAGGGTGTGCTATTACCAATTTCAATGCATCAGTTCTGGGTTGAATGTATGTGCCTTCAGATCCCCTTATAGAATCCTAGAATCATAGAATCCTAGAGTTGGAGGAGACCTCCTGGGCCATCATCCAGTCCAACTCCATTCTGCCAAGAAGCAGGAATATTGCATTCAAATCACCCCTGACAGATGGCCATCCACCCTCTGTTTAAAAGCTTCCAAAGAAGGAGCCCCACCACATTCCGGGGCAGAGAGTTCCACTGCTGAACGGCTCTCACAGTGAGGAAGGTCTTCCTCATGTTCCGATGGAATCTCCTCTCTTGTAGTTTGAAGCCATTGTTCTATTGCGTCCTAGTCTCCAAGGAAGCAGAAAACAAGCTTGCTCCCTCCTCCTCCCTGTGGCTTCCTCTCACATATTTATACATGGCTATCATCATATCCCCTCTCAGCCTTCTCTTCTTCAAGCTAAACATGCCCAGCTCCTTAAGCCGCTCCTCATAGGGCTTGTTCTCCAGACCCTTGATCATTTTAGTCGCCCTCCTCTGGATACATTCCAGCTTGTCAATATCTCTCTTGAATTGTTTTGCCCAGAATTGGACACAATATTCCAGGTAAAGTGATCTAACCAGAGCAGAATAGAGGGGTAGCATGACTTCCCTGGATCTAGACACTCTGCTCCTCTTGATGCAGGCCAAAATCCCATTGGCTTTTTTTGCCGCCACATCACATTCCTGGCTCATGTTTAACTTGTTGTCCACGAGGACTCCAAGATCTTTTCCACACGTACTGCTCTCGAGCCAGGCATTATCCCCCATTCTGTATCTTTGCATTTCGTTTTTTTCTGCCAAAGTGGAGTCTCTTGCATTTGTCACTGTTGAACTTCATTTTGTTAGTTTTGGCCATTCATCTCTCTAATCTGTTAAGATCCCTTTGAATCCTGCTCCTGTTTTCTGGAGTCTTGGCTCTCCCTCCCAATTTGGTGTCGTCTGCAAACTTGATGATCCTGCCTTCTCAGCCTTCATCTCAGTCATGAATGAAGATCCAGAGCAGGACCGGGCCCAGAACGGAAGCCTGCTTGTGGCACTCCACTTGTCACTTCTTTCCAGGATGAAGAGGAAGCCTTGGGGAGAATCACCCTCTGGGTTCGTCCATTTAACCAATTCCAGATCCACCTCACCATAGTTTTCCCTTGCCCACTTTGGACTAGTTTCCTGTATGGCAAACCCATACATGTCATAGGGTCTTCTTTTGACAGGGAATACTCTGCCACTGAAATAGACCCTATATTAATTTGCAATCTTCCATCCAAATATCTACTGCCTTCTCAATCCATCCTGTTGTTGTTCATTCGTTCATTTGTCTCCGACTCTTCGTGACCTCATGGACCAGCCTACGCCAGAGCTCCCTGTCGGCCGTCACCACCCCCAGCTCCCTCAAGGTCAGTCCAGTCACTTCAAGGATGCCATCCATCCATCTTGCCCTTGGTCGGCCCCTCTTCCTTTTGCCTTCCACTTTCCCCAGCATCATTCCCTTCTCTAGGCTTTCCTTTCTTCTCATGATGTGGCATTCAAAGGACTTCCACTTTCCCTCTCGTCTCCTTCCCTCCAGTGAGCAGTCGGGCTTTATTTCCTGGAGGATGGACTGGTTGGATCTTCTCGCAGTCCAAGGCACTCTCAGCACTTTCCTCCAACACCACAGCTCAAAAGCCTCTCTCTTCCTTTGCTCAGCCTTCCCTAAGGTCCAGCTCTCACATCCATAGGTTACTACAGGAAGACCATGGCTTGGACTAGGCAATGGATCTTGGTTGCCAGTCTGATGTTGCCAGTCTCAATCTATAGATGTACAGAATTTTGTTGGAAATCTCCATGTACTCCAGTTTTCCTCTAGATGGTGCAATCTGATAAGGAGATGTTTTACAACATGTGGAAATACTCAGTGTTGGAGATTTAGGTGTTATTTTTCATGGGCTTGGCAAGCAAGGGTTGGCCCTATAAGCAAGCATCCAGGTAGAAAACCATCTGAATAGTTTTGTAACCATCTCAGACGCTAAATGTTCAATTACGCACCAGCAGCTATTAATCTGGATGGGGAAATGAGGGAGACTAAAATACATCAGGCCCATACAAGCTGAGCAATGGTCAAAGATGATGGGTTGGTTCTTACCCATTTTGAGGACCAGGGCATCCGTAGGGAGACCAAAGCCATTGTCCTCCCAACCCTGCTCTACGCCTGTGAAATGTGGACTGTCTACAGCAGGGGTCCCCAAACTATGGCCCGCGGGCCACTTCCGGCCTGCCAAGGGCCCTGATCTGGCCCCCGGAGGAGGACTGCCTGCCCCCCCCACACACACACAGTGCCCCTCCGTTGGCTGGCTCACGCTATCCTTCAGGCCCGATGGACAGCATGAGCCAGCCAAGGGCAGCTGCTCCGCATGGCCTACTCGCGAGTAAAGCCCCTCATGAGGAGCTTTACTCGCAAGTAGGTCACAGGGGGCTGCTCCTCCCTTGGCAGGCTCACGCTATCCTTCAGGCCCGATGGGCAGCGTGAGCCAGCCAAGGGAGGCTGCCCCGGTGCTCCATGCAGGCCACATGATCTTGAAGGTGTCTACGGACAACGCCGGCTCTTCGACTTAGAAATACAGATGAGCACCACACCCCAGAGTCAGACACAACTGGACTTCATGTCAGAGGAAAACCTTTAACCAGGAAAATTGGGTGGGAGAAAGAACTCTTCTCTGTTGGAGGTAGGTATGAATGTTTCAATCGGCCACCTTGATTGCCATTTCATAGCCTGACAGTTTTTAGGGAGAATCCTTTGTTGAGAGGCGATTAGCTGGCCCGGATTGTTTCTTGTCTGGAGTTCCCCTATGTTTGAGTGTTGTTCTTTATTTACCGTTATAATTTTAGAGTTTTTTAAATACTGGTAGCCAGATTTTGTTCAGACTAGAAATAGGAAGATTTCCCATTCTCTGCTCCTGGAATTACTGCCTAAAGAGGGCTAGAAAGAACCCCCTCCCTCGAAGGGCCCTTCCACACCGCAAAATAACATATGTGCAATGTGCAGAGGAATTTTTTATTGATTTTTTTTAAAAAAACGATAGTCCGGCCCTCCAACGGTCTGAGGGACAGTAAACTGGCCCCCAGTTTAAAAATTCGAGGACCTCTGGTCTACAGATTTATTTGTTGTGTCAGGGCAACCAGCCAATTGTATTACATTTCTAACAGAACAAAACAAACAAACAAACAGACAAAACACAAAATTTGCAAGCTGGGTAGTTGATGAAATGTCCTTTGAGCAGTATCTGGCCCCTTGGAATGCCTCTGGTGTTGCCGCAAGGAGGTCCTCCATGGTGCATGTGGCAGGGCTCAGGGTGCATTGCAGCAGGTGGTCAGTGGTTGGCTCTTCTCCACACTGGCGGAGTGAGTGATTCCACTTTGTGGCCCCATTTCTGAAGGTTGGCTCTGCATCTCGTGGTGCCAGAGCGCAGTCTGTTCAGCGCCTTCCAAGTCGCCCAGTCCTCTGTGTGCCCAGGGGGGAGTCTCTCATCTGGTATCAGTTCTGGGTTTGAGCCTGCCACTTTTGGACTCTCGCTTGCTGAGGTGTTCCAGCGAGTGTCTCTGTAGATCTTAGAAAACTATGTCTTGATTTAAGTCGTTGACGTGCTGGCTGATACCCAAACAAGGGATGAGCTGGAGATGTCTCTGCCTTGGTCCTTTCACTATTGGCTGCTCCTTCCCAGTGGATGTCAGGTGGTTCAATACCGGCTAAGCAGTGTAATTTCTCCAGTGGTGTAGGGCGCAGGCACCCCGTGATAATGCAGCATGTCTCATGAAGAGCCACATCCACTGTTTTAGCGTGGTGAGATGTGTTCCACACTGGGCATGCATACTCGGCAGCAGAGTAGCATAGCACAAGGGAAGATGTCTTCACTGTGTCTGCTTGTGATCCCCAGGTTGTGCCAGTCAGCTTTCGTATGATGTTGTTTATAGCGCCCACTTTTTGCTTGATGTTCAGGCAGTGCTTCTTGTAGGTAAGAGCACAGTCCAGAGTGACTCCCAGGTATTCGGGTGTGCTGGAATGCTCCAGTGGGATTCCTTCCTTCCCAGGTAATAATCCTCAGAACTTGGGATGCTTGTCTGTTCTTAAGGTGAAAGGCACATGTCTGTGTTTAAGATGGATGAGGGATCAGCTGGTTTTCCCTGTAATAGGCAGTTAGAGCACCTCGAGCTTCGGAGAGCTTCTGTTCAACCATCTCAAAGCTCCCTGCTTGAGCGGTGATGGCACGATCATCAGCATAGATGAAGATGTATTGTGTTTACTAGACATATTATATTGTTGTGAGCCACTCTCCCTTTGGGGAGATTGGATGGGATGTAAATGAAAATTCTTACGTTTCTCTGCCTGCAAATAGAACGGAGAATTTCAAGGAGCCATTTGTACACAACTGTAAAAAAGAAAATCACATCTATCAAAATATCAAGCTGCAAGGTTAACCACCAGAAGGAGCTAGAACACACCTAAAGAGGAGATGACGTGTTACAATGAGCAGCAGTGCGGACACTCAGGAGAAAGAAAGTCAATGAGAGCTGGCTGCAAAGAACTTAGAATCATAGAATCATAGAATCAAAGAGTTGGAAGAGACCTCATGGGCCATCCAGTCCAACCCCATTCTGCCAAGAAGCAGGAATATTGCATTCAAATCACCCCTGGCAGATGGCCATCCAGCCATCCACTTTTGGGTCTTCTTATTTGTGTTTATTTGTGCTCCGCTTCTTCTCTCCACAAAGGGGACTCAAAGCGGCTTACATTAAAAGCATTTCAATGCCATTTAAAGTCTACAAAAAAGATACAAACATTGAATCAGAATTAAATATCAACGGTGTTTAACAAATCCCAATTAAAATCCATCAAAACAGTGGGTTGCTGTGAGTTTTCTGAGCTGTTTGGACATGTTCCAGAAGCATTCTCTCCTGACGTTTCACCCACATCTATGGCAGGCATCCTCAGAGGTTGTGAGGTCTGTTGGAAACTAGGAAAATTGGGTGTATATATCTGTGGAATGATGTCCAGGGTGGGGGAAAGAACTCTTGTCTGCTGGAGGCAAGTGTGAATGTTGCCATTGTCCACCTTGATTTGCATTGAATGGTCTTGCACCTTCAAAGCCTGGTTGTGGAATGTCAAGGGTGGGAGAAAGAACTCTTGTCTGTTGGAGGCAAGTGTGAATGTTGCAAATGGCCACCTTGATTAGCACTGAATGGCCTTGCAGCTTCAAAGCTTGGCTGTGGAAGGTCCAGGGTGGGAGAAAGAACTCTTGTCTGTTGGAGGCAAGTGTGAATGTTGCAAATGGCCACCTTGATTAGCATTGAATGGCCTTGCAGCTTCAAAGCTTGGCTGTGGAAGGTCAACTTTGGAAGAAAGAACTCTTGTCTGTTGGAGGCAAGTGTGAATGTTGCCATTGGCCAGCTTGATTAGCATTGAATGGCCTTGCAGCTTCAAAGCCTGGCTGTGGAAGGTCCAAGGTGGGAGAAAGAACTCTTGTCTGTTGGAGGCAAGTGTGAATGTTCCATTGGCCAGCTTGATTAGCATTGAATAGCCTTGCAGCTTCAAAGCCTGGCTGTGGAAGGTCCAGGGTGGGAGAAAGAACTCTTGTCTGTTGGAGGAAAGTCTGAATGTTGCCATTGGCCAGCTTGATTAGCATTGAATGGCCTTGAATCTTCAAAACCTGGCTGTGGAAGGTCCAGGGTGGGAGAAAGAACTCTTGTCTGTTGGAGAGAAATGTGAAGGCATTGAATGGCCTTGCAGTTTCAAAGCCTTGCCATGGAAGGTCCAGGGTGGGAGAAAGAACTCTTGTCTGTTGGAGGCAAGTATGAATGTTGCAAATGGTCACCTTGGTTAGCATTGAATGGCCTTGCACCTTCGAAGCCTTGCTGTGAAAGGTCCAGGTTGGGAGAAAGAACTCTTGCCTGTTGGAGGCAAGTGTGAATGTTGCCATTGGCCACCTTGATTAGCATTGAATAGCCTTGCAGCTTCAAAGCCTGGCTGTGGAAGGTTCAGGGTGGGAGAAAGAACTCTTGTCTGTTGGAGGCAAGTGTGAATGTTGCCATTGGCCAGCTTGATTAGCATTGAATGGCCTTGCAGCTTCAAAGCCTGGCTGTGGAAGGTCCAGGGTGGGAGAAAGAACCTTGTTTGCTCGAGGCAAGTGTGAATGTTGCCATTGTATCTATTTTGTGGTTTTGTGTAACTTGTATCTTTGAACTGTGCACTGTATCTGTTTCTTATGAATGTGTATAATCTGCTTCTTGGAAATGTATCAAAACGTAACTTAGAAACAACCACCTTTCTGTGACCCTGTTCAGATAATCTCCTCGGAATGGAAATGGTTGGGCAAATCCCTCTGGCTATTTCCCAAGCCAGATAACCATCAGACTCATTGTGTGTAATGCAAAGATAGGCAACTTCCTTTGCCAGTCAGATAAGCCCCAAATGTTGGTACTAGTCACATGAAGCTGGGACTCTGCAGCTCTTTCATGGAAATAGAAGCTTAGAGTAAGTGCAATTGTTAACTCTTTTATTGACAACCAAGCCCTTGATCTCCCAATATCAGCACCTTTGTCCCTTGAATTTTTCACGTTTATTTCCTAAAACTTATTTATTTATTTACATTATTTATATTCTGCCCTTCTCACCCCGCAGCAGGGGATTCAGGGCGGATCACATCACACATCTACATGGCAAACATTCAATGCCATAGACACACAACATATAGATAGAGGCTATTTAACATTCCAGCTTTTTCATGAGGGTATTCTGGCCACCAGGGGAGCTGTTGCTTCACTTGTGACACTGCTGAAGTACTTCCTCATTCTTTTGTACACTGCTGGAGAGTTTTATGGCATCATAAATTAGTTAACTTAGCCTCTCCACATAAGTAGTACCTAAATTTCCTGCAACTGTCTTTCAGGCTGCACAGGTAGACAGCAAGTTAGACAAATGGTCGGGGGGCTCACTCTGACCCGGGCTGGTTTCAAAATCATAACCTTTCGGTCAGTAGTGATCTTAATGCAGCTGACTCTTGTGGACTTGTGGACAACAAGTTAAATGTGATGTGGTGGCAAAAACGCCAATGGGATTTTGGCCTGCATCAATAGGAGCCTAGTGTTTAGGTTCAGGGAAGTCATGCTCCCCATTCTCTATTCCGCCTTGGTTAGACCACATTACCTGGAATATTGTGTCCAATTCTGGGCACCACAATTCAAGAGAGATGTTGACAAGCTGGAATGTGTCCAGAGGAGGGCGACTAAAATGATCAAGGGTCTGGAGAACAAGCCCTATAAGGAGCGGCTTAGGGAACTGGGCAGGTTTAGCCTGAAGAAGAGAAGGCTGAGAGGAGATATGATAGCCATGAATAAATATGTGAGAGGAAGCCACAGGGAGGAGGAGGGAGCAAGCTTGTTTTCTGCTTCCCTGGAGACTAGGACGCAAGGGAACAATGGCTTCAAACTACAAGAGAGGAGATTCCATCTGAACATGCGGAAGAACTTCCTGACTGTGAGAGCTGTTCAGCAGTGGAACTCTCTGCCCAGGAGTGTGGTGGAGGCTCTTTCTTTGGAGCCTTTTAAACAGAGGCTGGATGGCCATCAGTCATGGGTGCTTTGAATGCAATATTCCTGCTTCTTGGCTGAATGGGATTGGACTGGATGGCCCATGAGGCCTCTTCCAACTCTGTGATTCTATGGTTCTAGACACACAACATATGTAGACAGACACACAGAGGCTACTTAACTTTCCTGCTTCATGAGGGTAGGCTTTTTGAATTCTGGCCACCGGGGGAGCTTTCGCTTCACCACCTACTTGTGACACTGATGGAGTACTACCTCATTCTTTTGCATGCTGCTGGAGAGTTTCATGGCATCAGGATGAGAGAACTGTGAAACACTAGTTGCGGAAACAGTGTTGACTTCTTCCGTGACGGTTTCAGAAAACATTCCTCATTGGCAAAAAATATTTCCAATTGTATGGTGATTATGTGCAAAAGTTAATAGTGGTAGTTAAAGAGCACATTCTAAGGATTATTTCTGCGTTTGATTTATTAAAATATTCCCATCAAAACCCAAGTAACGAAGGTAAAGGCATTACTTTTCATTCAACCCTCGTATCAAACCCCTTAGAATCATAGAATCATAGAATCAAAGAGTTGGAAGAGACCTCATGGGCCATCCAGTCCAACCCCATTCTGCCAAGAAGCAGGAATATTGCATTCAAATCACCCCTGACAGATGGCCATCCAGCCTCTGCTTAAAAGCTTCCAAAGAAGGAGCCTCCACCACACTCCGGGGAAGGCAGAGAGTTCCACTGCTGAACGGCTCTCACAGTCAGGAAGTTCTTCCTTGTGTTCAGATGGAATCTCCTCTCTTGTAGTTTGAAGCCATTGTTCCCTTGCGTCCTAGTCTCCAGGGAAGCAGAAAGGAAGCTTGCTCCCTCCTCCTCCCTGTGGCTTCCTCTCACATATTTATACATGGCCTTCATCATATCTCCTCTCAGCCTTCTCTTCTTCAGGCTAAACATGCCCAGCTCTTTAAGCCACTCCTCATCGGGCTTGTTCTCCAGACCCTTATCTTCAACCTGGTGAATTGTTTTTCTGTTCTGGCCCTTTTGGTTTAGCATATACTTGCTGGGCATAGACCCTCTTATCTGTGGTCCTAGCCTTACATCAAGGGAACCGCTGGTTGCAAACGGAGGCTGATGAAGAAACCTGCAAAATATCTACAGACCGACTAAGAACATGAAGCCAATGCTCCGTTCAGCAAAGGACAAGAAGTTTCCTCTCCCCTCTGCAGGAGTGTACCATGGACAAGTGTCCATCGGGACCACCAAACATGGATCAGAAGGACCTTCAGTATCCTTCCCTTTGGAGACCAGACCAGCCACATGTTCATAAATGGTCTCCACTCCCCAACCATAGAATCATAGAATCATAGAATCATAGAATCATAGAATCAAAGAGTTGGAAGAGACCTCATGGGCCATCCAGTCCAACCCCATTCTGCCAAGAAGCAGGAATATTGCATTCAAATCACCCCTGACAAATGGCCATCCAGCCTCTGCTTAAAAGCTTCCAAAGAAGGAGCCTCCACCACACTCCGGGGCAGAGAGTTCCACTGCTGAACGGCTCTCACAGTCAGGAAGTTCTTCCTAATGTTCAGATGGAATCTCCTCTCTTGTAGTTTGAAGCCATTGTTCCGCGTCCTCGTCTCCAGGGAAGCAGAAAACAAGCTTGCTCCCTCCTCCTCCCTGTGGCTTCCTCTCACATATTTGTACATGGCTCTCATCATATCTCCTCTCAGCCTTTTCTTCTTCAAGCTAAACATGCCCAGTTCCCTAAGCCGCTCCTCATAGGGCTTGTTCTCCAGACCCTTGATCATTTTAGTCGCCCTCCTCTGGACACATTCCAGCTTGTCAATATCTCTCTTGAATTGTGGTGCTCAGAATTGGACACAATATTCCAGATGTGGTCTAACCAAAGCAGAATAGAGGGGTAGCATTACGTCCTTAGATCTAGACAGTAGGCTCCTCTTGATGCCTGAGGCCAAAATCCCATTGGCTTTTTTTGCCGCCACATCACATTCCTGGCTCATGTTTAACTTGTTGTCCACGAGGACTCCAAGATCTTTTTCACTCGTCCTGCTCTCGAGCCAGGCCTCATTGTCCCCCATTCTGTATCTTTGCATTTCATTTTTCCTGCCAAAGTGGAGTATCTTGCATTTGTCACTGTTGAACTTGATTTTGTTCCCTATTAGTCAACAGCAGCAGCCTTGTTTGGGAATTGAGGGGAGGTTTCAGAAAGGCCCACAGAATTAGCTCCATGTGCACCATCTGAACAGACATATGTGTGCAAGCCATACTTATGTGTATATGTTTCATTAAGAGGATTTGTTGGCTGTGAAGCCTTTCACAAAGGCCAGCAGATGGTTCTCCTTTCCTCCCCAGGTCACATAATTCGAAATATGCAAGATGACACTTCTGATGAGGCCTACATGGGGGTCATTGTCATTATGTGGCTTTTGCCCCCCTCCCCCGGTAGACTAAATTCTTAAAGGCACTCTAAGTGTCTGTCTACATTACTAATTTAAACTGATTTCACCCTCAATCCCTCTACTTTCAAGGTATCATGAGATTAGTTGTTCAGTGGAGAAGGAAAGAGCACAATATTGTAAGTACCACGGGTGTGACATGGACTCATTGCAATTAAAGTCATGTGAGAGTGTTATTAGGATCTAGTAGAGATATAATCATCACCAACAGCAAAACTTTACTTTACGGTCCATGACCAGCACAAAGTGGGGCACAAACACCCTGGGAAGAGATATAATCATTGTACCAGGAAGATCTAGGCAATAGGGTTGGATAAGTTCATTCGGAAAAGCCTGAAAGTCAGAAGAAAACATATGAATTTGGACTTCCGATGCAGTTTTGAACCATTCAGGAAAGGTGAGGGAGGGGAATCCAAATTTGAACCACTTACATTCTTTTTCTGGAAATATCTTATAGTGTTCGGATGTCCTCCAAGGTTATTTTAATTTTCACAACCATTAAGCAACTTAGGTAAAGCCTAAAAACTTCTAAAATCTCATGCTTTCCGCTGGCGATGCAACATTGACACTGAAATACAACACTGCTTGAGCTCTGCGAGTGCAGTTTTTTTCCGAATGAAGCAGAGAGTGTTTGAGGACCAAGACATCCGTAGGGAGACCAAGGGGCTTGATTATAAAGCTATTGTCCGCCCAACCCTGCTATACGCCTGCGAAACATGGACTGTCTATAGATGTCACATGCACTCCTGCAATGATTCCATCACTGCTGCCTCTGGAAAATCCTGCAAATCTCTTGGGAAGACAAGCGGACAAATGTCAGCATGCTGGAAGACATCTGTAGGGAGACCAAGGTGCTTGTTTATAAAGCTATTGTCCTCCCAACCCTGCTATACACTTGTGAAACGTGGACTGTCTACAGACGTCACATGCAACTCCTGGAACGATTCCATCAGCGCTGCCTCTGGAAAATCCTGCAAATCTCTTGGGAAGACAGGCGGACAAATGTCAGTGTGCTGGAAGAAGCAAAGACCACCATCATTGAAGCGATGCTCCTCCGCCACCAACTCCGCTGGACCGGCCATGTTGTTCGGATGACTGAACACCATCTCTCAAAGCAGTTGCTCTACTCTGAACTCAAGAATGGAAAATGGAATATTGGTGGACAGGAAAAGAGATTGAAAGATGGGCTCAAAGCCAACCTTAAAAGCTCTGGCATAGACACTGAGAACTGGGAAGCCCTGGCCCTTGAGCAATCCAGCTGGAGGTCAGCTGTGACCAGCAGTGCTGTAGAATTTGAAGAGGCACGAATGGAGGGTGAAAGAGAGAAACGTGCCAAGAGGAAGGCATGTCAAGCCAACCCCAACCGAGACCGATTTCCACCTGGAAACCAATGCCCTCACTGCAGGAGAACACGCAGGTCAAGAATAGGGCTCCACAGTCACCTATGGACCCACCGCCAGGACACTGACCTGTGAGGACTATCATCCTCGGACTATGAGAAATCACCTAAGTTTTTTTTAAAAAGCAAGGAGTGAAGCGGTGGGCGTGGCTAATCACAGCCATTGTAACTGTAGTTTGTGAAGGTCAGGCCCCCAGTGGTAGAGATTGCAAAAGGCCCTTCTGTTAAACTACATTTCCCACACTGCCCCACTACTCATTAGCCAAAATGGCTGAAGGACCCAAAATAGCTGTCTGTAGCATTTTCTTCTAAATATAAAATAAACTGACTGAATCTACAAAGGAGTCTAAAGAAGGCAGCAAAGCAATAAGCAACTTTTGAAAAGTCAAAACCGCTTAAAACCAATCATTTCACTTTGGCCTGTTTTATTTCCCTGTCTCTCTATGAGTTCTCCCTTACAAATAGTTCTGCCCCTTTATCTCACCCTGAGTTTTTAAATCATTTTATGTACATGCAGCCAGCTCACTGTTAAACTACATTTCCCACAATGCTAGTCTGCTCATTAGCCGAAAGGACTGAAGGACCCAAAATAGCTGTCTGTAGCAGTCTATGTATAAATATAAAATAAACTGATTGAATCTACAAAGGAGTCCAAAGAAGGCAGAAAAACAATAAGCAACTTTTGCAAAGCCAAGAGAACATAAACTGCTTAAAAACCAATCATTTCACTTTGGCCTGTTTTATTTCCCTGTCTCTCTATGAGTTCTCCCTTACAAATAGTTCTGCCCCTTTATCTCACCCTGAGTTTTTAAATCATTTTATGTACATGCAGCCCGCTCACTGTTAAACTACATTTCCCACAATGCTAGTCTGCTCATTAGCCGAAAGGACCGAAGGACCCAAAATAGCTGTCTGTAGCAGTCTATGTATAAATATAAAATAAACTGATTGAATCTACAAAGGAGTCCAAAGAAGGCAGAAAAACAATAAGCAACTTTTGCAAAGCTAAGAGAACATAAACTGCTTAAAAACCAATAATTTCACTTTGGCCTGTTTTATTTCCTTGTCTCTCTATGAGTTCTCCCTTACAAATAGTTCTGCCCCTTTATCTCACCCTGAGTTTTTAAATCATTCTATGTACATGTGGACCGCTCACTGTTATGTTTGGTTTAAATATTTGGTGTATATTGTTTATATGTTCATATGTTTTATACTTCAATGTTATGTTGTTTATTTTATTGCAATTTGTATCTTATTGTACTGTAATTTGTTATTTGGGCTTGGCCTCATGTAAGCCGCTCCGAGTCCCCGTTGGGGGAGATGGTGTTGGGGTATAAATAAAGATTATTATTATTATTATTATTATTATTATTATTATGAACAAGGCCCCAGGGAAGCCTGCCACAGCCAGCCCTTTACGTCAGTAAGTAATGATAAAATAAAATGATTGATTGCATCTGCAAAAGGGAATAAATGTATGGGTGTGTCTTGAAGGTCCCCTCCAACTCAGTAGAGGAAGCAAATGGATGTCAGGAGAGTTTGTATGGTGCCTTTCTGCCCAGAAGAAGGGGGTCAGTCTAGATGTCCCTTGATGGGGTCTGTACTATGATTTCTGTTCTCATAGAATCATAGAATCAAGAGTTGGAAGAGACCTCCTGGGTCACCATCCAGTACAACCCCATTCTGCCAAGAAGCAGGAATATTGCATTCAAATCACCCCTGACAGATGGCCATCCAGCCTCTGTTTAAAAGCTTCCAAAGAAGGAGCCTCCACCACACTCCGGGGCAGAGAGTTCTGATGTCGAGACCGCTTTTTGGAAGGGTCTCCTCAGTAAAGGAGACCCCGAGGACCGCACCAAAGAGGGCCCTTGGACCTTGGTGAGAACAGAGAAGCGAATTCCAGTAGTGAAAAATATTTAAAAATAATAAAATCTCACCAAAGCGGAAGAATATGGCGACCGAGGTTCTTTATTAGCGATTCAGCTGAGATCGGATGCAATTGTGGGAATATTTCCACCACAAGCATGCCAACACAGAGTTTACAGGCGTTTTTATAGACAAAATACAGAAAAACATTTCAAATTTCCCGCCCACCCTTCCCCGCCCAGCTTCTTGCTGATTGGTTGACAGTTCGAACAGCTGGGAGGAGGCTTGGCGGCCCGCCTCTCTCTGGGCCAATCAGCAGGCTTCCCCGCCTCTGGGAAGCCAATCAGCGCGCTTCTCTCACTTCCAAGGATGGACGAATCAGGGGAGAGGAGGCGGGACGACTGCGGACAATGGGACGTAATGGGATTAGCCCTTTTCCGGCCAGCTGGAACATTGAGGCATTGATTTGGCCAGCAAAGCTTGATTTCATTAAGAAAGGTTTTCCTGTCCTGGATCTGATAAGGTGTGTCTTTTGATGGGTCTTGCGAAAAAAACAAACAGAGGGGACCCCTGGGGCCGACCTCGACCCTTTGTAATTTAATCAAAATGTCCAAAGAAAACTCCTTGTCTGTCAGACCAACTCAGAAAACAAACAAAGGATTTCCAGTTTGTTATTGTCCATGCAGAATGTTTGGTGATAAGGTTGGTTTCGAGGGAGATAATGGCCCTCCCTCAGGCACTGAACAGTCCCTGGTCGCGTTTTTCTGGGGCAAAGAGCGAAGGGTGAAACAGGAGGGCGAATAATATTTCATACATACACAATTAATACATAAACCTTATATAGTACAAAAAGATCCCATCCCCATCCCAGATATTTAATAAAAGAATTGATCTTTTTATTTGCGGATATTTCTTGAGAAAGTCCGTGGAAATAGATGTGTCCTGTAGTCCAAAACAGGCAACAGAAAGTCCTTTTTGCCTTAGTAAAGGTTAGCAGATAGACTCTGAGTTGATCTGCTACGAATCCACAGATTGGTCCTTGGGAAACTATAACTCCTTCCCAGGAACTGGGCCTCCTGCCCTGGCTCCTCTCCGAAGCCCCATGTGGGGAGCCGCATCAAGCCCCCAGGTCCAAGCAGGGGTGAGCGGCGGCGAGGAGCAATTGACTGTTTGCACGGAACCGGCGATCAGCTGTTTTCTGTCAAATTATATTCTCAAAAATAGAAAGGTTATTTCCCGTGCGTAGGGATCCAAAATGAGAAAAGCAAGATAGCAGTTTAGTTTAGAATTAAGTACAGAAAAATATGGCATTAAAATGGAGCCGATCTGCCATTTTGAGATTTTAGCAGATACGGGGGTCCGAAAGGGGGATTCCCGTATCCGCGGTTTCAATTGACGCAGATCCGGCATCCCTGGGATTCCGGGAAAGGATCCCAGGCAGGCTCACGGTTCCCCGGAGCCTAGAAAGAGGTTTATTTCATGCATTGGTTAGTTCAGGCAAGTGAAAGACACAAAGTATCAAGCGGAAAAGTTAAAAGTTGCAATTCTCAAGTACTTTTATTAGGGAACTGATACAATGTTAGGGCTTGGGGGAAAGTAACAGAGGCTGAGTGCAGTCCTAGTTTGAGCTGTCTGTTGGGGCACATTTCATCAGTTTGTCCCAATTGTGGCTTCCAGGAACTGCGGAACTCTCTGCTGCAGTACAAACCAACTTGAAGGCGGGGTCCTCAGTGGCCCTCGGGGTCAGTTCCACTGCTGAACGGCTCTCACAGTCAGTAAGTTCTTCCTCATGTTCAGACAGAATCTCCTCTCTTGTAGTTTGAAGCCATTGTTCCATTGCATCCTAGTTTCCTAGGAAGCAGAAAACAAGCTTGCTCCCTCCTCCTCCCTGTGGCTTTCTCTCACATATTTATACATGGCCCTCATCATATCTCCTCTCATCCTTCTCTTCTTCAGGCTCAACATGCCCAGCTCCTTAAGCCGCTCCTCATAGGGCTTGTTCTCCAGACCCTTGGTCATTTTAGTCGCCCTCCTCTGGACACATTCCAGCTTAGAGTCAATATCTCGCTTGAATTGTGGTGCCCAGAATTGGACAATAAACCTCTCTAGCCCATCCTTTACAAAGCGGATCTTTACCAGTCCGGTTCTCCCTGACGGCAGAGATGCTGTAATGGGAGGAAGCTTGGGAGGAGTCCCTCAGAGCGCCCGTAGAAGAAAAGAGGCCGGCCCAAGCTTCCTATTTCATGGGCACGTGCGGAGGAAGCTGTTTTCCGGTGGGCTTAAGACAGCATCATCCGAAAGGAGAGGCGACTTTTAAAAATGCATAAGCAAGAGCTTTCAGCTCGGCATGTCTTCATTCATAATTCACCAGTGCTCATTTGAGGGAAGGCCTGGTATTTTTTTTCCCTACAGTGTAAATGCATTTTAAAGCCATTCTTTAGTTCTCCATGAATATGTGATGCTCTCGAGTGCATCATCGGATGAAGGGGAGAACATGTGCTCAGAGATTGGGCAGGAGGGGAAGGAGCGCACCGCATCTCCAGCCCTGATGTTTCTTCTGGCGCTGGGGATGGGCACAAGGCACCGTGGGGTTGTTTAATTCTTCCAGACGTGGCTCTTTATACATATTCATCAAGGCATTACATGCTTGGCTTGCCGGCAAATAGGCTTGCTATAGAACAGGTTAATGTAAACAGTTGCAACAGGGTGTTTTAAGTTGAGTGGCCATGCATGCCATTTGGAGGCCCTTTGACCTGAGAGAGATGGCGTCAATAGATGGCCAAATTACTGTATGTTTACATTGATATGCTAAGTGTTTAGACTGATATTGATCTAGAGCTAAAATTTAGTTGTCTTTGCCAGGAGGCAGAGACCAATTAGACTAATCAAAGAGTTCTTTTTCCCTAGCGAAAAGAGAAGCACCCAATATATTTCCTGATTCCCCAATGAAAGGTCTCACCAAGTTGAAGAAAAGCCATCGAGGTTTTATTTGAGATTCAGCTGAAAAGGATGCAGAGCTGCAATTGTTTGCCAGCAGAGCAAGGAGAATACACCAATACAGTCATATTTATAGTAAATTCAAAGTTGCAGAGTTCAAACTTCCTGCCCCAGCTTCCCTGTTGTTCCCCGCCGTGATTGGGCGGTGGGTGAACAGCTGGGAGGTGGCCCTCCCGCCCCCGGTGCCTCTGGACCAATCAGGAAGCTCCAGTGGTCTGTAGGATCCAATGGGGAGACCTCTGCCACCTGGCGGCGACAGCAAATCAGGAGAGAAGGAGGCGAGACAATGGAACACAAAGGAATCTGTGAAGGAGTCTTTAAACAAAGGAAATGCCATGTGGCCTGCGAGACAAAAAGCTCAAGCAGGGCTGACCTATTGTGTTTTGAGTGTTGTGAATCAACATGTGTAAAAATATCCAGATCCTTCCTGGCTGTGAGACAGGAGAACAATGGTGGCAGCCTGGGGATAATGCTATCAATGGGAAGTAAACAAAAGGCAGAGGGGAAGATTTCCCCTTATCTTACTTGAAGAGTGATAGAAACTTTGCCAAACAATTCCTGCCTGTGGTGGAGGAAACACATCAAATCTAGGATGAAATGAAATTGTCCCCGAATGAAAGTATTCCTTGGGTGGTTAGTGTGTGGGGAGAACACTGGCAGCGTTTGGGCTACATGTTCATGGCACTCGCTATAACCTGCAATGTCAGTTGAGGGAGTGCCTTTGTGTGAGTGTAGAAAATAGAAATTGAAAGCAACAATGTCTATGTGTGCATGTGTGAAATGGAAGGGCAAGTGGTGATGGTTAACATGAAAGCTGGAAGGAGAAGCTGAACTGATGCTGCGGTAGGAGACCTGAGATTACAATTGAAGTTGAAAGAAAAGTGAAGAAGAGAGAAGGCGGCACAAGAGGGAGAAGTAGGCCAACAAGAAAGAACCAAAGAAAACACTCAGAAAGAGGAAAAAAAATAACCAGTGCGTGAGAGAATTGTTTCAGGAACAAGAGACTTGCCAATGGGCATCTGCCAAGCATGGTCTGAACACAACTGAACAGGAGGACATTAGGAGATTTATTTATTTATTCGTTTATTTACTATATTTCTATACCGCCATTCTCAACCCGAGGGCGGCTCAGGGCGGTTGACAAAACGGCACAATTCGATGCCCACAATAGTATAACATAAATAAAATTCCACAAGTAATAAAACCAATAAAAACATAGATTCTCCGCGTCTCATTACCAAAATCGTTATCCAATCACAATTGTCTAGTCGTTCCAAGATCAGGGTTTATCTGCTACACTGAATTTCAGGAAGCCTGCTCAAAAAGCCAGGTTTTGACTTTTTTACGAAATATTAAGAGGGTAGGGGCCGATCTAATGTCTCTAGGGAGAGCGTTCCCTAGCCAAGGGGCCACCACTGAGAAGGCCCTGTCTCTCATCCCCGCAAAACATATTTGTGATGCAGGTGGAATCGAGAGCAGGGCCTCTCCAGACAATCTTAACATTCTAGCTGGTACATAGGAGGAGATTAATTCAGATAGGTAAGCTGGACCAGAACCATTTAGGGCTATATAGGCTAAAGCCAGCACCGGGATTGTGGCGCAGCTGTCTGTCAGCTGCATTAAGATCACTCTGAACAAAAAGGTCCTGAGTTCGAAGACAGCCCGGGTTGGAGTGGGTTTCCAACCAATTGTGTGTAGCCTGTTGTCGACCTTTGATTCCCGAAAGACAGTTGCATCTGTCAAGTAGGAAAATAAGGTACCACCTTTAAAAAGTGTGGGGAGGCTAAATTAACTGATTTATGAGGCCATAAAGAAGACTCCAGCAAAGCATTCCAGCAGGGAAGCATGCGGGGAATGCGGAAGTGCTTCATCAGCGTTGCAGATGGTCAATGAAAGCAACAGCTCCCTTGGTGGCCAGAAAAAGTTAAATAGCCTCTGTGTATGTCTGTATATGTTTGTATGTCAAAATTGGCATTGCATGTTTGCCATATATTGTTGGGGTTCAGCCTGCGTGTCAACCTGAACCTGATTCTCTGATTGCTGAACCTGAACCTGATTCTCTGATTGTATTTCCTGATGCTACTGAAAATGTATTTCTCCCTGAGGGTAATTCTGAGGTCAGTGGCTTGGAAAGTGAAACTACACATTCTGAAGAGAATGTTGCAGAGCCAGATAACTCTCCAGAGGAGATAGCACCTGGCTTCCTTAATGAGGATAGAAAAGGACAGATTTGGAAAAACAGGAGTGAATCGCAGAGTCTGCGAAGGTCAAGCAGATTAAGGGAAAAGGAAGCTCAGGCTTCAAAGCCTGGAGGCGTGTCACGAAACAGTTTCTTCAGTTTTAAGTGCCTCTCGCCAGGTTGTCTTGTTAGATCAGGCATCGTTCAGACTGAGGCATTACTTTGGCAGATTTCCCTGTTTCCGTGGCCTACATCCCAAGAGGCTTCTAGTGCTCCAAGTACGGTTAGTGATTTGCTAACAGGTTCCAGGTTTTTACAGTGTTGCTTTTAGAATTATGATCTAATTCATGGATATTCCTGACTGCTGAATTTTACTGTGGCTTTTTGACTTTGCATTTTCCTCTAGTTTGTAACCATTTTGCATCAATAAAAAGGGATTGTTTTTCCCACAGTCAAGTGTGGTGGATTGTTATCTTATGGTCTCGTTTCCTGCTCTGGATTGCAGCATATATGTGTAAACTGTAATCTGCCCTGAGTCCCCTGCGGGGTGAGAAGAAGGGCGGTATATAAAAGCTGTAAATAAATAAATAACTTGTGCTCAGTAGCAAACTGGTAGCCAGTGGAGCTGGGGCAACAGAGGAGTTGTATGCTCCCTGAGCACCGCTCCTGTTAGCAATCTGGCTGCTGCCCATTGGACCATTGGAAGCTTCCAAACAGTCTTCAAATGCAACCCCACATAGAGAGCATTGCAGTAGTCTATACGGGATGTAACCAGAGCTACCTTGAACTACCTTGGCCAAATCAGACTTCCCAAGGTATGGGGGCAGCTGGTGCACAAGTTTTAATTGTGCAAATGCTCTCCCGGCCAGGGTTCCAGGCTCAACAATGAGATATGTGAAACCTATGTATTTTAGGCTTAGGTCGAAACTATCTGGAAGAACAGCAGGCATGGGCAAACATCAGACGTTCAGGTGTTTTGGATCAACTCCCACAATTCCTAACAGTCTCCGTCCCCTTCCTTTTCCCATTACCTTTCCTTTTCCACGTAAGCATCTGAGGGAGAAAAGGAAGGAGCCTGAGGCTGTTAGGAAAGGCTGAACAGGGCATAGGGTTACAGCCTGTGTTAGACGGGGTTCCACTCCCCGTGAAGGCACAGGTTCTCAGCTTGGGAGTGATCCTGGACTCACTGCTGAGCCTGGAACCTCAGGTCTCGGCGGTGACCAGGGGAGCTTTTGCACAATTAAAACTTGTGCGCCAGCTGCGCCCGTACCTTGGGAAGTCTGACTTGGCCACGGTGGTCCACGCTCTGGTTACATCCTGTATAGACTACTGCAACGCTCTCTACATGGAGTTGCCTCTGAAGACTGCCCGGAAGCTTCAACTAGTCCAACGCTTGGCAGCCAGACTACTAACAGGAGTGGGGTACAGGGAGAATACTACTCCTCTGTTGCGCCAGCTCCACTGGCTACCAATTAGCTCCCGAGCACAATTCAAAGTGCTGGTGTTGACCTATAAATCCCTCCGGCCCAGTTTACCTGTCCGAACAGATTCTCCCCTATGAACCATCAAGGTTGTTAAGATCTTCTGGAGGGGCCCTGCTCTTGGTCCCACCACCTTTGCAATCACGTTTGGTGGGGATGAGAGACAGGGCCTTCTCGGTGGTGGCCCCTCAGCTATGGAACTCTCTCCCGCTGGAGATTAGAACTGCCTCTTCTTTCCTGACTTTTAGAAAATTGGTGAACACTTGGCTCTGGAATTTAGCATTTGATGAGTGAGTCAAGAACTTCTGGCCACACGGACGGATGATAACGAATTGTGATATCTTTTGGACGACTTGGCTTTATGTAATTATATGATTGCTTTTAATGTATTTTATGTATTAATGTGTTATATGGTGTGATGTTTTAAACTACTGTTTTTGAATCTTGTAAACCAGCCTTAGTCCCTCTCTAGAGGTCGAGAAGACCGGTATATAAAAGTTCTAAATAAATAAAATAAATAAATAGGAATAAGTTCTTGTGGGTTTTTTCGGGCTATAGAGCCATGTTCTAGAGGCATTTCTCCTGACGTTTCGCCTGCATCTATGGCAAGCATCCTCAGAGGTTGAGAAGGTCTGTTGGAAGTAGGAAAAATGGGTTTATATATCTGTGGAATGGCTGGGGTGGGGCAAGGAGCTCTTCCCTGCTGCAGTTAGGTGTGAATGTTTAGCTGATCACCTTCATTAGCATTTGAACGCCTGCCTGAGCCTGGGAAATCTGTTGCTGGGAGGTGTTAATCTGTGCCTGGTTTTTTCCTCTCTGTTGTTTAGCTGTTATAATTTTAGAGTTTTTTAATACTGGTAGCCAGATTTTGTTCATTTTCATGGTCTCTTCCTTTCTGTTGAAATTGTCCACGTGCTTCTTGTGGATTTCAATGGCTTCTCTGTGTAGCCTGACATGGTGGTTGTGAGAGTGGTCCAGCATTTCTGTGTTCTCAAATAATATGCTGTGTCCAGGCACAGATTAACACTTCCCAGCAACAGATTTTCCCAGGCTCAGGCAGGCCTTCAAATGCTAATGAAGGTGATCAGCCAAACATTCACACCTAGCTCCAGCAGGGAAGAGCTCCTTGCCCCACCCCAGCCATTCCACAGATATATATAAACCCATTGTCCTAATTCCAACAGACCTTCTCAACCTCTGAGGATGCTTGCCATAGATGCAGGCGAAACGTCAGGAGAAATGCCTCTAGAACATGGCTCTATAGCCCGAAAAAACCCACAAGAACCTAGTGATTCCAGCCATGAAAGCCTTCGACAATACAATAAATAGGAATGGTGGGAGCTGTAGTCCAAAACACCTGGAGAGAGGGTCCAAGTTGGCCCAGGCCTGAGTTAGTCTCACAAGGGTTTTGCTCAGGGAGTTTTGGTCTCGATCTGCATGATGTTTTGCTCCAAAGTGACTGGAGATCTCAATTGGTCGCCACAGGTCCCCATGCTTTCTCTGGATGATGGGGATCCGTTTCCAGAGGCCTCTTCACTTCCATGCCTGGGTTGCCACTTCTCATTCCAATGCTCTCTTTGAGAAATGCGCTGGTGGCAGGAGGGAAGGGAGAGGGGGCGGAGGGGTGGGTGGGTGGGTGGGGAGATTGTTTACTCTGAAAGAGAAAGCCTCATTGATTCCGGCTCAGAGGCAATTACGGAGAGCATACTTTTCCCCGCATGGCCCCTGCACCTATCAAACAGAAACTGTGAGAGGCGCAACCATTAATCAGGCGAGCTGCTGGAGAGAGCATCGCATGCAGATCAGCCTGGGCTCCCTCAAGCTCAGCCTGCGCTCCCCCCTCACCCCCCTCCTCTTCAAATGTCTTAGTGTTTAATATGCCATTAGGTCTGTTTGGCTGCTTGGCGCATAAGGCATTGTGGTGGTGGTGGTGGTTGCATCCTTTTCTGAGCAACCTCCATGCCAACTGTTGACTTCCTGAAGGATGGGTTAGATCGAATGCAAATCTCCACCTTCACATTTGGGCTTACTTACTTACTTACTTACTTACTTAGGCAATCCCTCGTTGTCCGAGTAGGATAGTCTTCCAAGATCAGTATCCTGGTGGTGGTTCCGTAGGTGGCTGTGGAGCCCTATTCTTGACCTGCATGTTCTCCCACACTGAGGGCATTGGTTTCCAGACGGAAAGCAGGCCCGGGCAGGGTTGGCTTGACATGCTTTACTCTTGGCACATTCCTCCCTTTCGCCCTCCATTTGTGCCTCTTCGAATTCTGCAGCACTGCTAGTCACAGCTGACCTCCAGCTGGAGTGCTCAAGGGACAGTTCTCAGTGTCCCTTGACCAGCCAGAGCAGAGCACCTGATGAACCAACCTGGACACAGCATTTTATCTGAGAACACAAAATGCTGGACCACTCTCACAAGCACCATGTCAGGCTACACAGAGAAGCCATTGAAATCCATAAGAAGCAGGTGGACAATTTCAACAGAAAGGAGGAAACCATGAAAATGAACAAAATCTGGCTACCAGTATTAAAAAAAACTCTAATATTGCAACAGCACAACAACAGAGAGGAAGCAGGCAGGGACATGGTAATTACCTCTCAACAAAAGATTGCTCAAGGCACAGTCAGCCCATTGTATGCTAATCAAGGTGGTCAGTTGAAACATTCACCCCTAGCTCCAGCAGACAAGAGTCCTTTGTCCCACCCTGGTCATTCTACAGATATATAAACCCTTTTTCCTAGTTCCAACAGACCTCACTACCTCTGAGGATGCTTGCTACAGATGCAGGCGAAATGTCAGGAGAAAATGCCTCTATAACATGGCCATACAGCCTGAAAAAACCTACAACAACCCAGTTCTCAGTGTCTATGCCAGAGTTTTTAAGGTTGGCTTTGAGCCCATCTTGAAATCTCTTTTTCTTTGGGCACTTTGAGCACTTTGACCTCAGTTCATATTATGGATGGGGGAGGAAATGTATAGAAATTAATATATATATATATTTCCAAACACAGCTTTCTTGAATATCAGGATATCCTGAGGGGAATAGTTCTTGACAGGTTAATTTCTTCTCAGTTCAAGACTTATTCTATCTATCTATCTATCTATCTATCTATCTATCTATCTATCTATCTATCTATCATAATCTATCTGCTTATCATCTACTGATCATTTATCTATATTTATCTATAATGCAAGTTGATTTTTATGTGTACACTAGCCATCTCCTGCCACCTGTTGCTGTGGCCCAGTCTGTGTATAAGTGTTTTGTGTATGTATATATGCATATATGTGTGTGTATATATGTGTGTTTGTGTATATATGCGTTGCTATGGCCCAGTCTGTGTATATGTGTTTTGTGTATGTATATATGCATATATGTGTGTGTATATGTGTGTTTGTGTATATATGCGTTGCTGTGGCCCAGTCCGGGTATATGTCTTTTGTGTATGTATATATGCATATATGTGTGTTTGTGTATATATGCATTGCTGTGGCCCAGTCTGTGTATATGTGTTTTGTGTATGTATATATGCATATATGTGTGTGTATATGTGTGTTTGTGTATATATGCGTTGCTGTGGCCCAGTCCGGGTATATGTCTTTTGTGTATGTATATATGCATATATGTGTGTTTGTGTATATATGCATTGCTGTGGCCCAGTCTGTGTATATGTGTTTTGTGTATGTATGCATGCATATATGTGTGTATATATGAGTGTGTTTGTGTATATATGCGTTGCTGTGGCCCAGTCCGGGTATATGTCTTTTGTGTATGTATATATGCATATATGTGTGTTTGTGTATATATGCATTGCTGTGGCCCAGTCTGTGTATATGTGTTTTGTGTATGTATGTATGCATATATGTGTGTATATATGAGTGTGTCTGTGTATATATGCGTTGCTGTGGCCAAGGCTATGTGTATGTCTTTTGTGTATGTATATGTGCATATATGTGTGTGTGTGTATGTGTGTTTCTGTATATATGTGGTTTTGTGCATGCGTAGTAATGTATTTTTGGGGTTTTTTTTGGCTTTTTAAGTCCCTTCTGCAGTGTTTTTCAGTGTTTTTATGAGTGATGATCACACGTTGGCCTGATAGGAGTCTTGTGTCCAAATTTGGTGTCAATTCGTCCAGTGGTTTTTGAGTTAGGGTCATCCCACAAACGAACATTACATTTTTATTTATATAGATTTTCTGTGCAGAAAACAGTTTTCTCTACAGGAAAACGGTTTTTGCACAAAAATAAGTTTCCCAGTTAAAAAACAAAATGTTCTGTGCAGGATAAAGGTATGCGAAAAGGTATCTCCTTGAATTTCTGCACAATGAGACAACATAAGCAGAGCATCAGTCCTGCAAAGTTTCAGAAAGACTAGTTCGTCTACTGAATTTTAGGAATTTTAAAAAGTTTTTACAATTAAAAAACCCTCAAGAGGTATCCCCTTGCATTTCTGCACAATGGGACAGCATAAGATCTAAGGAAGTAATGCTCCCCATGCTCTATTCTGCTTTGGTGAGACCACATCTGGAATATTGTGTCCAATTCTGGGCACCACAATTCAAGAGAGATATTGACAAGCTGGAATGTGTCCAGAGGAGGGCGACTAAAATGATCAAGGGTCTGGAGAACAAGCCCTATGAGGAGCGGCTTAAGGAGCTGGGCATGTTTAGCCTGAAGATGAGAAGGCAGAGAGGGGATATGATAGCCATGTATCAATATGTGAGAGGAAGCCACAGGGAGGAGGAGGGAGCAAGCTTGTTTTCTGCTTCCTTGGAGACTAGGACGCAATGGAGCCATGGCTTCAAACTACAAGAGAGGAGATTCCATCTGAACATGAGGAAGAACTTCCTGACTGTGAGAGCCGTTCAGCAGTGGAACTCTCTGCCCCGGAGTGTGGTGGAGGCTCCTTCTTTGGAAGCTTTTAAGCAGAGGCTGGATGCAATATTCCTGTTTCTTGGCAGAATGGGGTTGGACTGGATGGCCCATGAGGTCTCTTCCAACTCTTTGATTCTATGATTCTATGATTCTATAAGCAGTGTTGCTCTCACAAAGATATATCCATTCCTTGGAAGGGAAATCTCTTGCGGTAAGTCATAGCAAGACCAAGTGTGTGTGTGTTGAAGAAAAACTTTATGGAGTTAATTATTATGTACAGCTGGTAATGTAGGTCAGAGGACTACCACAGTCCTCTCCCAGCATTCACCAGCCAATCCCTCTCCAATGCCAGAAATACAGCTTAATGGCGTAACATTAGAAAATGTTGACCATTTCTGCTCCCTTGGCAGCCACCTCTCCAACAAAGTCAACATTGACACTGAAATACAACACTGCCTGAGCTCTGCGAGTGCAGCATTTTTCTGAATGAAGCAGGGAGTGTTTGGGGACCGGGACATCCGTAGGGAGATCGAGGTGCTTGTTTATAAAGCTATTGTCCTCCCAATCCTGCTTTATGCCTGCAAAACGTGGACTATACAGACGTCACATGCAACTCCTGAAGCGATTCCATCAGCGCTGCCTCCAGAAAATCCTGCAAATCTCTTGGGAAGACAAATGGACAAATGTCAGTGTGCTGGAAGAAGAAGCAAAGACCACCAGCATTGAAGCGATGCTCCTCCGCCATCAACTCCACTAGACCGGCCACGTTGTCCGGATGCCCGACCACTGTCTCCCAAAGCAGTTGCTCTACTCTGAACTCAAGAATGGAAAACGGAACATTGGCGGGCAGGAAAAGAGATTTAAAGACAGGCTCAAAGCCAACCTTAAAAACTCTGGCATAGACAATGAGAGCTGGGAAACCCTGGCCCTTGAGCATTCCAGCGGGAGGTCAGCTGTGACCAGCCGTGCTGCAGAATTTGAAGAGGCACGAATGGAGGGCAAAAGGGAGAAGTGTGCCAAGAGGAAGGCGTGTTAAACCAACCCTGACCGGGACTGCCTTCCACCTGGACACCGATGCCTCACTGCGGGAGAAGATGCAGGTCAAGAATAGGGCTGCAGCTGGAGGTCAGCAGTGACCAGCAGTGCTGCAGAATTTGAAGAGGCACGAATGGAGGGCGAAAGAGAGAAACGTACCAAGAGGAAGGTGCGTCAAGTCAACCCTGCCCGGGACCACCTTCCACCTGGAAACTGATGCCCTCACTGCGAGAAAAGATGCAGGTCAAGAATAGGGCTCCAGCTGGAGGTCAGCTGTGACCAGCAGTGCTGCATAATTTGAAGAGGCACGAATGGAGGGCAAAAGAGGGAAACGTGCCAAGAGGAAGGTGAGTCAAGCCAACCCTGCCCGGGACTGCCTTCCACCTGGAATACGATGCCCTCGCTGCGGGAGAAGATGCAGGTCAAGAATAGGGCTCCACAGTCACCTACGTACCCACTCTGGAGGAGTATCCTACTCAGACAACAAGGGATCACCTAAGTAAGTAAGTACTATCTGTAGAAATTTCTAGATTCTCGAACTGAACTGGAGGAAAGTGATCTTAGAATCACACGCTTGGACTGAGGAGAACTTCTAAATTCAAGTCTGTATACAATCAAATCCAGAAAATTCAAGATTGCAGATGTGGAGGAATGGCTGTAATCCCAAAGTACATTTGAGACATGTTTCCCATCCCATGCTCTTTCTAAATAAATACTTCTCAAAAGGGAATGTAATGGAGTTCTCACCACCACTAGTTATCACGCTAGAGAAGCGGATAGAGGTGACCTAGATTCATGAAAGCTCCAACTCCATCTAGGGCGCCCTCCCTTCCTGCAATCCAGATTTGAGACAAAACACCTTCACTGAAAAAACCCATTAATACGTTAAAAGGTTGGCATAATGATAAGCAATTACTCCCCCTCCTCTATGCCCATCTTCCTTTCCCCATGCTATGAGTTTTTGCTTTGAAAACCCCCTAATTTGGGGGAGAAGAAGATCCATCTCCCACCAGAGGGTAAATCTCTCCCGTCTTCTCTTTCTTCCCTTGGGGTTTCCTCGAGAACAGTATCAATCATCTCTCTCTCTCTCAGTAGGTTAGATTAAATCAGGAACCGCGGACGGAGGAATGAACAAGCAGCCGCATGCATCATTTTGCAAATTTCTTGGACAGAAGCGAAAGAGCTAATTCTTTAAGTAGCGGCAATGTATTCATTATGCGAGAACAGCGGAGCAGAAACAGCCGCTCATAAGAAATAAATTGGAAATCACACCTCTTCTCTCCGGGGACAATTGCGGCGTCAGGAAAGGGTGTGACTAATTTATCTTTTTCTCCCCCGTGCGGAGAGATCTTATTTGAATGTGTGTCCACTTCACTTGCTCCAGCCAGGAGCCTGGGGGGCTGCCTTTAATTGGAAAGGAAAACTAATCCACGCGGCTTTCGAGCGGCATATTAACCAACGGCCGCGTTCAGCAGAGTAAGAAGAAGCACCTAGAGTTGGATGAAGAGGGAGCAAAGGCCTAAGATAAACTCAGTAGAGCTGGGCGGTTTCGTTTCGTTAATTCGTAATTCGTTAATAATTCGTTAATTTTTTCAATTACAAAACGATAACGAACCATTCTGGAGCAATTATTAAAAAAAACGAATTTTCAAAAACGTTTTGTAAATGCTTCGTATTTCGATATTGTATTCGTTTCGTTATTGTTTTGAGGTCGTTTCGTTATTATTTCCGAATGTCTGGGCCAGTTTTATGGTTTAATTAGTGAAAAAAATATATAATATCACACCAACAGTCAACAACAGAGGGAGAGGGAAGCTTCAGAAGGTTTTGGAGGTTTTTTAGCGTATTTCGCGGTCGCATCCGCCATTAACGAATTGATTCGTTATTGTTTCGGAAATCGATTCGTTAATTTTTTACCATTTACGAAATTTCGTAAATATCGAACTTTTTAAAAGGAAAATTTTGTAATTATTTTAAATATTGAAACAAAAAAAAAACCCCAAATACAAATCGATTTTAGAAACAAATTTTTCCGTTGTTACTCAGGCCTAAAACTCAGCTATTCCTATACAGGCAGTCCCCAAGTTACTGTCAGTGTGTAATTCATGTATGACACAGAAGGGTTAAACAGCAAAGAAACAAGCTGCGAGAATGTGACCCTGAGTTCTTGCTCTGTGAAAGATTAGGGAGTGCCAGAGATAAACTTCCTTCCAGCTGCAGTTTGTACTAGTTCCTATCTCTTTTGGTTTGTGTTCTTCACATCTGTCTGCTGATGGTGGCGCAGTGGGTTAAAGCACTGAGCTGCTGAGCTTGTTGATCGAAAGGTCGCAGGTTCGATTCCGGGGAGCGGCGTGAGCTTCCGCTGTCAGCCCTAGCTTCTGCCAACCTAGCAGTTCGAAAACATGTAAATGTGAGTAGATCAGTAGGTACCACTCCAGCGGGAAGGTAACGGCGCTCCATGAAGTCATGCCAGTGGCCACATGACCTTGGAGGTGTCTACGGACAACGCTGGCTCTTCGGCTTAGAAATGGAGATGAGCACCATACCTCAGAGTCACACACGACTGGACTTAATGTCAGGGGACTACCTTTACCTTTACCTAAGTAAATCTGAAAACCTGTTTTTACTGGAGACCCCAGAGTCCATTATTCTGAGCTTCTGCGATACTCTGCTAACGCCAACAGTTACAAACATCTGACTTACAAATGACTCACAGTTAAGATCAGGGCTTTTTTTTTTTTTTGTCGTGTCAGGAGGGACTTGAGAAACTGCAAGTTGCTTCTGGTGTGAGAGAACTGGCCGTCTGCAAGGACGTTGCCCAGTGGACGCCCGGATGAATTGATGTTTTTATCATCCTTGTGGAAGGCTTCTCTCATGTCCCCGCATGAAGAGCTGGAGCTGATAGAGGGAGCTCATCCACCTTTCCCAGGATTCGAACCTGCGACCAGTCGGTCTTCAGTCCTGCCGGCACAGGGGTTTAACCCACTGCGCCACTGGGGGCTTCTTAGAGGTAGGTCATGTCAGGGTATTATTGATCATTCATCCATTGAAGGCACACTGGAATAGGTTTTCAAGCTCTTCCTGAAGATTGCCAGGGTGGGGGCTTGTCTAATATCTCTGGGAAGGGAGTTCCAGAGTCGGGGGGCCACCACAGAGAAGACCCTCTCCTGTTCCCCCTTTCATTCCCCTAAAATAGAGGCTCATAAGTATATTTGAGCACTCAGCTTGCTAGTTTTGTTCCTGGATTGCCCCTTCCTTCCTTCCTTCCTTCCTTCCTTCCTTCCTTCCTTCCTTCCTTCCTTCCTTCCTTCCTCTCTATTTCCCCTATTCTTTCCTTCCTTCCAGCATCCTTACTTCCAAAGGGAGCCCTTTTATCAGGTGCCCCCACCCCAATTCCTCTGAAAGCAGACATTTCCACCCACTCAAATACACCAGTATCCCCACCAACCTCTCCATCCACACATCCCCAGTCTTTCTCAAAAATCATGTGATTTATTTTCAATCTCTTTGCCCTTCTGACTCTGCAATCTATTGTGTCCAGTTCTGGGCACCACAATTCAAGAGAGATATTGACAAGCTGGAATGTGTCCAGAGGAGAGCGACTAAAATGATAAAAGGTCTGGAGAACAAGCCCTATGAGGAGCGGCTTAGGGAACTGGGCATGTTTAGCCTGAAGAAGAGAAGGCTGAGAGGAGATATGATGAGGGCCATGTACAAATATGTGAGAGGAAGCCACAGGGAGGAGGACGGAGCAAGCTTCCTTTCTGCTTCCTTGGAGACTAGGACGCAAGGGAACAATGGCTTCAAACTACAAGAGAGGAGATTCCATCTGAACATGAGGAAGAACTTCCTGACTGTGAGAGCCGTTCAGCAGTGGAACTCTCTGCCCCGGAGTGTGGTGGAGGCTCCTTCTTTGGAAGCTTTTAAGCAGAGGCTGGATGGCCATCTGTCAGGGGTGATTTGAATGCAATATTCCTGCTTCTTGGCAGAATGGGGTTGGACTGGATGGCCCAGGAGGTCTCTTCCAACTCTTTGATTCTATGATTCTATGATTCTATTGAACCCAAGCTCCCACATGGAAGAAGGGCAGTATCCCATTGCCCTGAAAAAGATGCAAAACCCTTTGGCAAATTTGACTGTCAGACTGCTTGGAAGTGTAAGTATCCCAGGCATGGGCCAACTTTGGCCCTCAGTCCAGGAGGACCGAAGTTGAGCCTTGCTGGCTGTTAGGAATGGTGGGAGTTGAAATCCAAAACACTTGAAGGGAGGATCGAAGATGGCCCATGACTGTTGTTTCCCCTTCACTCCCAATGCATTCCGAACACAACTCCTTTTGGGCAGACAGGAAGGTGCTCCAAAGGGCTACCACTTCTGCACAGCGAATCATTGGTGGCCCTCTTTCTTCCCTCTTTGGAAGAACTTTATCATTCCCTTAAGAAAGCTCAGAGCATTATTGGGGATCCATGTCACCCGGCATATCCTTTTTTCAAGTTATTGCCAAGTTATTGATAAACAGACTGAAGGATAACTAGGTTCTTGTGGGTTTTTTCGGGCTATAGAGCCATGTTCTAGAGGCATTTCTCCTGACGTTTCGCCTGCATCTATGGCAAGCATCCTCAGAGGTAGTGAGGTCTGTTGGAATTAGGAAAAATTGGTTTATATATCTGTGGAATGGCTGGGGTAGGGCAAGGTGTGAATGTTTAGCTGATCACCTTCATTAGCATTTGAAGGCCTGCCTGAGCCTGGGAAAATCTGTTGCTGGGAGGTGTTAATCCAACAAATGCTACATTCAGCAAAGGACAAGAGGGATCCTCTCACCTCTGCAGGAGTCTACCGTATACCGTGCAGCTGTGGACAAGTCTACATAGGGACCACCAAACGCAGCATTGCCCAGACACGCATCAAGGAACATGAAAGGCACTGCAGACTACTTCAACCAGAGAAGTCAGCCATAGCAGAGCACCTGATGAACCAGCCTGGACACAGCAGATTATTTGAGAACACAGAAATGCTGGACCACTCCAACAACCACCACGTCAGACTACAGAGAGAAGCCATTGAAATCCACAAGCATGTGTACAATTTCAACAGAAAGGAAGAGACCATGAAAATGAACAAAATCTGGCTACCAGTATTAAAAAACTCTAAAATTATAACAGCTAAACAACAGAGAGGAAAAAACCAGGCACAGATTAACACCTCCCAGCAACAGATTTTCCCAGGCTCAGGCAGGCCTTCAAATGCTAATGAAGGTGATTCACACCTAACTGCAGCAGGGAAGAGCTCCTTGCCCCACCCCAGCCATTCCACAGATATATAAACCCATTTTTCCTACTTCCAACAGACCTCACAACCTCTGAGGATGCTTGCCATAGATGCAGGCAAAACGTCAGGAGAAATGCCTCTAGAACATGGCTCTATAGCCCGAAAAAACCCACAAGAACCTAGTGATTCCAGCCATGAAAGCCTTCGACAATACATAGACTGAAGGATAGTTTATATCCTAGAGCTGTGGCTATGTTGAACTGCCTTAAGATAATCTCTCACAGGGTTTTCTGGACCAGAGGAGGCTTGCCATAATGTTCCTCTGAGGCTGAGAGGGTGTGACTTGCCCAAGGTCACCCAGTGGGATTCCACAACCAAGCAGAGGTTTGAACCCTGGTCTCCAGAGCCTCATTCCACACTCAACCCACTGCCTGTACCATGCTAGCGCTTGAATCCCGAGGCTCTTTAGCAGAGGAAGAAATTGCCAAAACCACTTCAGAGCCTTCCTTGCCTGAAAAGGAAAAAAAAATCCTTATGAAATTCATGAGGCCGCCATTAAGTCGACAGGCAACTTGAAGGCGCGCACACCTGAAAAGAGTCCTGTTAATAAATAAAAATGCCTGCGCTTGGATATAACTTTTAGCACCGCGTCCTTTCCCAGCAGATGTCTTGTCGGCCTGGGATTATGCAGCGAAGAGGATTATTCATCATTCATCGGGTGTGCATTCGTAATGATCGCCAGCCTGCCCGCAGCCCCCAAGCACGATGATGTATATTTCACTTTTCAATAAATCAAAATGGGTCTTCGCCTGGGGAAGGAATGGGGCAACGGGCCTCCGGCTCCAATTTCAGCAGACCCGGCCATGAATATTGCTGTCAGTCATCGCTTAAATATGATACATGGCAGATGGAGGGGAAGGGGAGAAGGGGGAAAGCGGGGGGCTCGGCAGAAAGTTATTGGTGGCAGCAGAATGGACGGAAAGTTTTCTCAAAGGCTGTGACACTGCGTCGAGGAAATACGAAGAAACGGGAGAAATGGGATGCCATAGGATCCTATGAAAGGACCCCATAGACTGGGAATTTGCAGGGACAGTAAGATCTCAGGGTATTTCGTGAGCTCTCTTATCCACCTGGAATCACACAGTGTCCAATTCTGGGCACCGCAATGGAAGGGAGATGTTGACTCTAAGCTGGAACATGTCCAGAGGAAGAGGGAGACTCAAAGGGTCTGGAAAACAAGCCCTATGAGAGCGGAGGAAATTCCTTCTTTCTCTGGTTTAAAACTGGCTTCTCTGGCTTGAGCCAAGGTCAGGAAATTCCTTCCTTTTCTGGCTTTAAAACTAGCCACTATGGCTTGAGCCAAGGCCAGGAAATTCCTTCTTTCTCTGGTTTAAAACTGGCTTCTCTGGCTTGAGCCAAGGCCAGGAAATTCCTTCCGTCTCTGGCTTAAAACTGGCTTCTCTGGCTTGAGCCGAGGCCGGGAAATTCCTTCCTTCTCTGGTTTAAAACTGGCCTCTCTGGCTTTAAAACTGGCTTCTCTGGATTGAGCTGAGGCCAGGAAATTCCTTCCTTCTCTGGTTTAAAACTGGCTTCTCTGCCTTTAAAACTGGCTTCTCTGGCTTAAGTCGAGGCCAGGAAATTCCTTCCTTCTCTGGCTTTAAAACTGGCTTCTCTGGCTTGAGCCAAGGCCAGGAAATTCCTTCCGTCTCTGGCTTAAAACTGGCTTCTCTGGCTTGAGCCGAGGCCGGGAAATTCCTTCCTTCTCTGGTTTAAAACTGGCCTCTCTGGCTTTAAAACTGGCTTCTCTGGATTGAGCTGAGGCCAGGAAATTCCTTCCTTCTCTGGTTTAAAACTGGCTTCTCTGCCTTTAAAACTGGCTTCTCTGGCTTAAGTCGAGGCCAGGAAATTCCTTCCTTCTCTGGCTTTAAAACTGGCTTCTCTGGCTTGAGCCGAGGCCAGGGACCAGAAGCAGGGAAAAGCAAGCGGAGGACATCCCTAACTTCCCTGGCTTAAAATTGGCATCTCTGGCTTGAGCCGAGCTCAGGAAATTCCTTCCTTCTCTGGTTTAAAACTGGCTTCTCTGGCTTGAGCCGAGGCCAGGAAATTCCTTCCTTCTCTGGTTTAAAACTGGCTTCTTTGGTTTGAGCCGAGGCCAGGATGTTCCTTCCTTCCCTGGGTTAAAATTGGTTTCTCTGGCTTGAGCCGAGGCCAGGAAATTTCTTCCTTCCCTGGCTTAAAACTGGCTTCTTTGGTTTGAGCCGAGGCCAGGAAATTCCTTCCTTCCCTGGGTTAAAATTGGTTTCTCTGGCTTGAGCTGAGGCCAGGAAATTCCTTCCTTCCCTGGCTTAAAACTGGCTTCTCTGGCTTGAGCTGAGGCCAGGAAATTCCTTCCTTCTCTGGTTTAAAACTGGCCTCTCTGGCTTTAAAACTGGTTTCTCTGGCTTCAGCCGAGGCTAGGAAATTCCTTCCTTCCCTGGATTAAAACCAGCTTCTCTGACTTGAGCCGAGGCTAGGAAATTCCTTCCTTTCCTGGATGAAAAAACTGGCCTCTCTGGCTTTAAAACTGGCTTCTCTGGCTTGAGCCGAGGCCAGGAAATTCCTTCCTTCCCTGGAATGAAACCGGCTTCTCTGGCTTGAGCCAAGCTTGGGAAATTCCTTCCTTCTCTGGTTTAAAACTGGTTTCTCTGGCTTTAAAACTGGCTTCTCTGGCTTTAAAACTGGCTTCTCTGGCTTGAGCTGAGGCCAGAAAATTCCTTCCTTTTCTGGTTTAAAACTGACTTCTCTGGCTTGAGCTGAGGCAAGGGACCAGAAGCGGGGAAAAGCAAGAGGAGGAAATTCCTTCCTTCTCTGGTTTAAAACTGGCTTCTCTGGCTTCAGCTGAGGCCAGTGACCAGAAGCAGGGAAAAGCTGAATAATTTCCAACTCACTTCATGAGTCGAAACAAAAATGGCAGAAAAAGCTTTGGAAGGACAAAGGGAATTCCAGTTTTCTTAAATAATGCTTCAAAAAGATAATTTTTCCAACTTTATTCCGAATTACGAAGATTCTGATGGTACCTAACCATGCCTACTGGGCACGTTTAGCCTGCAGAAGAGAAGGCTGAGAGGAGACCTGATGAGGGCCAGGGATGAAGATGTGGGGGGAAGTCCTAGGGAGGATGGAGCAAGCTTGTTTTCTGCTGCCCTGGAGACTAGGACGCAATGGAACAATGGCTTCAAACTACAGAAAAGAAAGGAGATTCCATTGGAACATGAGGAAGAACTTCCTAACTCTGTGAGCCGTTCAGCAGTGGAATTCTCTGCCCTGGAGTGTGGTGGAGGCTCCTTCTTTGGAGGCTTTTAAACAGAGGCTGGGTGGCCATCTGTCAGGGGTGCTTTGAATGCAATTTTCCTGCTCCTTGGCAGAATGAGGTTGGACTGGATGGCCCAGGAGGTCTCTTCCAACTCTATGATTCTATGATTCTATGTTCAGTGTTGGAACTCTTTCTGCCCCAGAGTGTGGTGGAGGCTCTTTCTTTGGAGGCTTTGAAGAAGAGGCTGAGTGGCCATTTGATGGGGGTGCTTTGAATGCAATTTTCCTGCTTCTTGGCAGGGGTTGGACTGGATGGCCCATGAGGTCTCTTCCAACTCTATGATTCTATGATTCTATGTTCAGTGGTGGAACTCTCTCTGCCCTGGAGTGTGGTGGAGGCTCCTTCTTTGGAGGCTTTGAAGCAGAGGCTGGGTGGCCATTTGTCGGGGTGCTTTAAATATGATTTTCCTGCTTCTTGGCAGGGGTTGGACTGGATGGCCCATGAGGTCTCTTCCAACTCTAGGATTCTATGATTCTATGTTCAGTGGTGGAACTCTCTCTGCCCCGGAGGGTGGTGTAGGCTCCTTCTTTGGTGGCTTCGAAGCAGAGGCTGGGTGGCCATCTGTTGGGGGTGCTTTAAATATGATTTTCCTGCTTCTTGGCAGAATGGGGTTGGACTGGATGGCCCAGGAGGTCTCTTCCAACTATGATTCTATGTTCAGTGCTGGAACTCTCTCTCTCTGCCCCGGAGTGTGGTGGAGGCTCCTTCTTTGGAGGCTTTGAGGCAGAGGCTGAGTGTTCATCTGTTGGGGGTGCTTTAAATATGATTTTCCTGCTTCATGGCAGAATGGGGTGAGACCGGATGACCCACCAGGTCTTTACCAACTCTATGATTCTATGAGACCATTAGCGTATCGGGCTAGGAATGGTGTTGGACTGGATGGCCCACCAGGTCTTTACCAACTCTTTGATTTTAAGAGACCATTGGCAAAGTGACACAGCATTTGACACAGTCAACCACAATCTTTTGACCTTGCTACTGTTGGAGTCAGGGGAAGAGCTTTAAACTGGCTCCCCTCCTTTCTTCACAACCGTGGACAGCGAGTGGAGAGGGAGGCCTGGTCTCTGAGAGGTCCCCTCTCTCTCTCTTGTGGGGTTCCTCAGGGGGCTATCCTCCCCCCTCTGGTGTTTAACATCTATATGCGACCACTTGCTCAGCTGGTTCGAGGTTTTGGGCTGGAGTGTGACCAGTACGCGGATGACACTCAACTGGTGCTGAAGATGGAGGGCAAACCGGACTCTGTGCCCGATTGTTTCCATCAGTGCCTCGAGGCCGTGACTGGATGGCTGCGTGCCAGCAGGTTGAGGGTGAATCCAGCAAAGACGGAGATCCTATGGCTGGGTCGACCGGGCAGTGGCGACATCCATCTGCCTACCCTGGATGGCGAGGCGCTACGCCCGTCCTCGTTGGTCAAGAGTCTGGGAGTCCTTTTGGACCCTCTGCTGACGATGGAGGCCCAGGTCTCCGCCGTGAGCAGAACCGCCTTCTTTCACCTGCGGCAGGCTAGATGGCTGGCCCCCTCCCTGTCCAGGGACGACCTGGCTACGGTGATCCAGACCACGGTCATCTCAAGACTGGACTACTGTAACGTCCTCTGCATGGGCCTTCCTCTGTCGGTGATCCGGAAGCTCAAGCTGGTACAAAATGCATCTGCTCGGCTTCTTGCGGGAATTCCGATGAGATGTCACATCACCCCAATCTTCCTGCAGCTGCATTGGTTCCCCATTGAGCACCGGATCACTTTCAAAGGGATGATAATCGCCTTTAAGGCCTTGCATGGTCTGGGGCCGATGTATCTGGGGGACCGCCTCACCCCCTCCCAACCCCTGAGATCCCTTCGTTCTGAAGACCAAGATTTATTGGAAGTTCCCAGTTTTAAGACCTTGCGCCTAACAGCAACCAGATGCAGAGCCTTCACAGCAGTGGCACCATTGCTCTGGAATACTCTGCCACCTGAAGTCCGTGCCTTGCGGGACTTATCAGCTTTCCGCAGGGCATGTAAGACATATCTGTTTTGACAGGCCTTTGACCTTTGATATTGTTGTTTTTAAATTGTTTTTAAATTTTCTTAAATTGTTTTAAATTGTGTTCGATTTTAGCCTGTTCTTGTAAGCTGATCTGAGCCCCAGGCGAGTGGCGGCATTTAAATTTGAATAATAAATCAATCAATCAATCAATAGTGAGCTAGGACTCTGGGACACCAAAGTTGGAAGCCATCATGGAGTCTGTTCTGGTGGTTATGATTTGTTTAGTTGATTCCTATCCCATTATATTTCCATCTTGGGCTTCCAACCGGTGCCTCTAGATGGGCTTCCATCCAAGTTTTGACCAGATCCCGACTGGCTGGATCATCTCACCTCCAGCCGTGCTGGTCTTAGGATCCGCTTCAATGGCATAGATAACCCCCTTTTGTCGACTTCTGATTTGGAGAGGCTTTTAAAGAAGTATTCGCTGAAACTTCTCACATTTCTATGCCACTGAAATAAAGAAAGACATAAGAGAAATGTCACTTCAGATCACAAAACGTTCTTGAATAGTGTAAAGTAAGCACAGCCTGGAGAATCGGTAAGACCATTGAGAGATGAATAGGAGACTCAAAGAAATATAATGGAACTAATCCAGCTTTTATAAAACTGCCACTGACTTTACTGATTAAGAAGAATTATTATTTTTGGGAAAAAAATAAATAAGAGGAACGGGTTATTTATAGCAGGAATTATGGACGAGACGTTGAAAGAGATGTTGAGCTTATTCGGTTATCAAAGGCACCGAGGAGGAGGATTTGGGACCGAGGAGGAGATTTCAAGCATCTCTTATATTTGGAGGGAAGGGATGCAGGTCTGGTTATGGAGCACATGAGTTTGACTTGGATTTCCACCCATTGTTGTTGGACTACAGAACCCATCACTCCTCACCATGATATTTATTTTATTTTATTTATTTATTATTCAAACTTATATGCCGCCACTCCCCTCGGAGCGGCTTACAAGAACAAATAGGGATTCTGTTAGTGTACCATCCACCTCGCTGCACTACGGTCTCCCTACCTGAGCTAGCGGGGGTGGTCTCGAGCTTGGCATTGGAGTCCCAACGACTTCATTTCTGTACAGTAGTGGTTCCCAACCTGTGCTCTGTAGACCATCAGTGGTCCACAAGAACTAAAATGTGGTCCGTGGTCTCAATATTACTACACCATTGCAATGAGAATGACTGGTCTCACAAAACCTTCTGAGAGTGCCAAGGCTTATTAAATATGGTTTTCTGTGGGTGAGCATATGGTGGCTACTGGATGACATATGTTCTGTATCAGAAACTAGAGCAGATGTGGTCTATCCAATGCAATTTTCAGAATCAGCACCCCAAATAACCAACCGAACCCAAAGTTGGCCAAAAAATGATTTGTGATCCTTTTGGTACTAATGTTGGAGAGTGGACCGTGGTCAAAGTAGTCCCTGGTTTAAGTAGTCCCTGGTCAAAGCGTTCCTTAGCCAAAGTTGTCCCTAGACAAATGGTCCTTGGTCAAGTGGGATCAGGTCAAAAAAAGGTTGGAAACCACTGCTGTACATGATACTTCATAGGTTTATGTCTTAATGCTCACCTTCAAAGGTTGCTGATGTTGTCGTCATCATCGTCACCATCATCACCATCATCATCATCTTCATCATCATCTTCACCTTCATCATTTTCATCTTTATCATCTTCATCATCATCTTCACCATCTTTATCATCATTACTATCATCATCATCATCTTCATCATCATCTTGATCATCATCTTCATCATCATCTTCACCATCTTCACCATCTTCACCATCTTTATCATCATCTTCATCATCATCATCACCTTCATCATCATCTTCATCATTATCATTATCATCATCATCATCATCTTGATCATCATCTTGATCATCATCATCTTCATCATCACCATGTCATATCATAAAGTAATCTCTTAAGTGTGTATTGTGTATTGTGTATTGTGTAGCCCTCCAAATGTTATTAGACTAACTCCCAAGCAGGCTTTCCTTTTGCAGGTCATGATGAGGAATCTTGGGACTTGTGGTTCAATTGTATCTGAAGGACAGCAGGAATCCATTCTTGGTCTAGGAAGTGGAGCTGAGAAGTTAGGGAAGATAAAAAGCTGGTGAGCCAGGAGAGTGACCAGTAGGCATCTGGTCAAGTAAGAACCCAGTTGATTGGTAGTGAGGTCAAAGCAAGACTTTCTCAATGTGGTTTGGAGCCTAGTAGCATATGAATGTCTGGTGGAAGCTAGAGTTTGTTGGCTTTCCAAACCTGAGTGCCAGTAGCCTATCACAAAATAATCGGAGCAATATAACATTGTCTGCTGTTTCTGTTCCCCAGTTTGGCCTCTCTTGTTTTGAGCTGAAGGAATTCCTAGGTCTTCCAATAGCCCAGTCCCACAAAGCTGTGACAATGAGTCTCCAAATGGAGCCAACCACTCAGTCAACACATCTGTCCCATTTTCATCATCATCGACGATCTTTCGTGTCTGAGTATGATGGCTTCCAAGTATAGGATCTTGGCGGTGGGTCTGTAGGTGATTGTAGAGACCAATTCTTGACCGGCATGTTCTTCCACAGTGAGGACATTGATTTCCATATGGGGGACACCTGTTCAACGCCACAGCCTTTGTCTTGTGGGGTTCCACAGGGCTCTATACTGTCCCCCATGCTGTTTAATATCTACATGAAGCCGCTGGGTGAGATCATCCGGAGTTTCGGGGTGCGGTGTCATCTGTATGCAGATGATGTCCAACTCTGTCACTCCTTCCCACCTGCTACTAAGGAGGCTGTCGAGGTCCTGAACCGGTGCCTGGCCGCTGTAACGGTCTGGATGAGGGCGAACAAATTGAAATTGAATCCAGACAAGACAGAGGTCCTCCTGGTCAGTCGCAAGGCCGAACAGGGCATAGGGTTACAGCCTGTGCTGGATGGGGTCGCACTCCCCTTGAAGGCGCAGGTTCGCAGCTTGGGTGTGATCCTGGATTCATCGTTGAGCCTGGAACCCCAGGTTTCAGCGGTGACCAGGGGAGCATTTGCACAGCTCAGGCTCATGAGCCAGCTGCGCCCGTACCTTGGGAAGTCTGACTTGGCCACGGTGGTACACGCTCTGGTCACATCCCGCCTTGACTACTGCAACGCTCTCTACGTGGGGCTGCCCTTGAAGACGGCCCAGAAGCTCCAGCTAGTCCAGCGTGCAGCAGCCATGTTACTAACAGGAGCGGGACACAGGGAGCACACAACGCCCTTGTTGTTCCAGCTCCACTGGCTGCCGATCTGCTACCGGGCCCAATTCAAGGTGCTGGTGTTGGCCTACAAAGCCCTAAACGGTTCCGGCCCAAAATACCTGTCTGATCGCATCTCGGCCTATGAGCCCACGAGGACTTTGAGATCGTCTGGGGAGGCCCTTCTCTCGATCCTACCTGCCTCACAGGCACGCCTGGTGGGGACTAGGGACAGGGCCTTCTCAGTGGTGGCCCCCCGGCTGTGGAACACCCTCCCTGTGGACATCAGACTGGTGCCCTCCCTTATGACATTCCGCAAGAGACTAAAGACATGGCTATTTGAGAAGGCGTTTGAGTAAGTGCTGCAACAATTGGCAATGACGATTGGAACGGAACATGGATAACGAGATCTGGATTGTGATTCAATGATGAGACGTCGCGAATGATTTAGTGTAATTGTATGTTGTTTATTGTTGTTGCGATATTGCTTATGTTGTAAATTGTACCTGGTTTTATATGTTGTACACCGCCGTGAGTCGCTCTAGGGCTGAGAACGGCGGTCTACAAGTGCAGTAAATAAATAAATAAATAAATAAATAAGACGGTCCCAAAAAAGGTTGGCTTGACCCGTTATCTCTTTCACCCTCCATTCCTGCCTCTTCAAACTCCACAGCAGTGCTGCTCACAGCCGACCTCTAGTTAGATGCTCAAGGGCCAGGGATTTCCAGTTCTCCAGTTTTTAGGGTTGGTTTTAAGACTTTTTAAACCTCTTCTCCTGTCCACCAACATTCCATTTTCCATTCTTGAGTTGAGAATAGAGTATCTACTGTACTTGGGAGAAGGTGATCTTTGGGCCTTCAGACAATGTGTCCTTCACCAGGCATGTAGCCAGGGGGAGGCTTGGGGGGCTTCAGCCCCCCCTCCCAAATTCTCATGGTGGTCCATGAGAAGGCCTTACTGGTACATTATTTAAACTGTTATGTTTATTCATATCATGATCACTATAACGATATGCTTGATGGCCATCTGGGCAGGAGGTCAAACAATCCCACCGCTGCCACCAATTATAAAGATACGCTCGATGTCCGATTGGGCAGGGGGTCAAGGAAACCCACCACTGTCCCTCCTTCAATAAGGAATTCATACCACTTTGGCACTTATAGTGTTTGAGGGGATGTCTCTTTATTAAAACCTTCGCTGCCACCATAAATCAAATGAATCAGGAACCCTCTAGCTATTTAAAATATTAAAAGGCCTTTTTTATTCCACCAAATACTGTGTATTACCAAGGGCTTCTTTGAGGGGAAACAGGAGAGGTTGATTCACAAAGGAAAGGGACTCAAAACCACAAATGGCACTTGACTCAGGAATATTGTGTCCAATTCTGGGCACCACAATTCAAGAGAGATATTGACAAGCTGGAATGTGTCCAGAGGAGGGCGACTAAAATGATCAAGGGTCTGGGGAACAAGCCCTATGAGGAGCGGCTTAGGGAACTGGGCATGTTTAGCCTGAAGAAGAGAAGGCTGAGAGGAGATATGATAGCCATGTATAAATATGTGAGAGGAAGCCACAGGGAGGAGGGAGCAAGCTTGTTCTCTGCTTCCTTGGAGACTAGGACGCGGAACAATGGCTTCAAACTACAAGAGAGGAGATTCCATCTGAACATTAGGAAGAACTTCCTGACTGTGAGAGCCGTTCAGCAGTGGAACTCTCTGCCCCGGAGTGTGGTGGAGGCTCCTTCTTTGGAAGCTTTTAAACAGAGGCTGGATGGCCATCTGTCAGGGGTGATTTGAATGCAATATTCCTGCTTCTTGGCAGAATGGGGTTGGACTGGATGGCCCAGGAGGTCTCTTCCAACTCTTTGATTCTAGGATTCTATGATTCTATGAAATTTTAAAAAAAATAACAAGAAAGGTTTATTGAATTCAAGTTATAGAATAAAGCGAATGCAGTTGTAGAGGCTTGGCTGTTACAATTAAAGTGTTCTTGGTTCTTAGAAGCGTAACGGTTACTTGAGAGAATGGTTCTATGCTTTGTTACAATTCCTAAAACAAAACCCAGCTATTTTCTTTTCTAAAATAGCTGTAACCAGTCTGCCACAGCCTACTTTGCTGTGCAAACTACAGGCAAGCTGCCTATTCCTAACAGAGACTCCTAAAACTCTCATCCTACTCTAACATCACCCAGAACTGAACTGAACTGTCAAAATAAGCCTCTCTCTTTCCCTCCAACTGGCTAACTCCGCCCCCCTTTTCCAAACCAATCCTGGCTGTTGCTGGGCTGGCTCAGGCCTAGGCCACTCCCCCTCACTAAACTGGAGTCTTCCCTAAACTAAGATGGCTCCTGCAGCTCTCTGCCAGGCCTACCAAGCTGAAACTACCTAGCCTGTCTCTTCTTAGGCCCTGCCACCCCCCAGCTGGCAAGGTAAGGGATCTTCACAATCACCATGCTCAATATATCCCACATGCATGGGGGTATTGGGGTAATGATACAAAAGGTTTGCTAGGGTAGACCCTCTTTCACTTAGACTCAGCCCCCCCCCCCCCCCGCAAACCATACTCACCCCCCCCCCCCCCCCACAAAACAAAATCCTGGCTACGTGCCTGAGTCCAGGGGAGTTGATGGAGGAGGATCATGACTTCAATGCTGGCAGTCTGTACTTCTTCTTCCAGAAAGCTGACATTTGCCCACCTTGTTTCCCAAGAGATTTGCAGGATTTTCTGGAGGCAACATCTGTAGATCATAGAATCATAGAATCCTAGAATCAAAGAGTTGGAAGAGACCTCATGGGCCATCATCCAGTCCAACCCCATTCTGCCAAGAAGCAGGAATATTGCATTCAAATCACCCCTGACAAATGGCCATCCAGCCTCTGCTTAAAAGCTTCCAAAGAAGGAGCCTCCACCACACTCCGGAGCAGAGAGTTCCACTGCTGAACGGCTCTCACAGTCAGGAAGTTCTTCCTAATGTTCAGATGGAATCTCCTCTCTTGTAGTTTGAAGCCATTGTTCCATTGCGTCCTAGTCTCCAGGGAAGCAGAAAGCAAGCTTGTTCCCTCCTCCTCCCTGTGGCTTCCTCTCACATATTTATACATGGCTATCATGTATAATCAGCCTTCTCTTCTTCAGGCTAAACATGCCCAGTTCCCTAAGCCGCTCCTCATAGGGCTTGTTCTCCAGACCCTTGATCTGTTCCCTCCTCCCTGTGGCTTCCTCTCACATATTTATACATGGCCCTCATCATATCTCCTCTCAGCCTTCTCTTCTTCAGGCTAAACATGCCCAGTTCCCTAAGCCGCTCCTCATAGGGCTTGTTCTCCAGACCCTGGATCATTTTAGTCGCCCTCCTCTGGACACATTCCAGCTTGTCAATATCTCTCTTGAATTGTGGTGCCCAGAATTGGTCCAGATGGTCCACATTTTGCAGGCGAATAACAGGGTTGCGAGGACAGTAGTTTTATAAACAAGTCCCTTGGTCTCCCTACGGATGTCCTGGTCCTCAAACACTCTCTGCTTCATTCAGAAAAATGCTGCACTTGCAGAGCTCAGGCAGTGTTGTATTTCAGTGCTGATGTTGACTTTCGTGGAGAGGTGGCTGCCCAAGAAGTGCAAATGGTCAACATTGTTTAGATTACACCACTGACCTGTTTTTTCTGATATTGCAGAGGGATTGGCTGGTGCCTTTTCCTGGAAGAGCAGTTCGGTTTTCTCAGTGTTCAGCGAGAGACCAAGCTTTTTGTAACTACAAGTGGAAACAGAAGACAGCTATCTCTGAGCCAAGTATTAGTATCAGGAGTAAACATTGTCAGGAAGTCAATGCTAGCAAGATAAAGAACAGGTCTTGTGCCATCCAAGGCTGGAAAACCATAATCCCATGCCAGAAATCAAGGCGTTATCTTTAGTTGTTAGGTAATCTAGAAGCTGCAAATCAATTGAGACCAAGTGCCAGGAATCATGTTCTTCTTGGGACAGAGCTGGTGTCCTCATCTGCCTGATGTTGGTAGAGATGTTCAACCACATCCTGATCCCAAGCTGTATTTATTCATGGCCGTTCTTCAGCCATGGGCTTCCTGAGACCTTGGCTGCAACCTCATATTGACAACCTTTTCAGGGGGACTTGCCTGATCTTCAGGAAGTTGCTGTGTTTCTTTCCCTCAGACAACAAGATATGTCTGCTTCTTCTCCTTCACAAGAAATCTGGGGGTGAGGGAGGACTGCAATACCTCCCGGCAGTTAGTTGGCCATTTTTCATGGAGCTGTGTCATGGTCACCTTTCTCATCAAAGAGGAAAAGAAATGCAAACATTGTTTACATCTTGTATCATTTCTAAAACATTTCTCCCGCAAGCCAAAGCTATTTCAACTCCTTTAACCTTTTCTTTAAGGACTTGCTCTCAAGTCACCTCACCATCAAGGGAAGTCATGCTACCCCTCTATTCTGTTTTGGTTAGACCACATCTGGAATATTGTGTCCAGTTCTGGGCACCACAATTCAAGAGAGATATTGACAAGCTGGAATGTGTCCAGAGGAGAGCGACTAAAATGATAAAAGGTCTGGAGAACAAGCCCTATGAGGAGCGGCTAAAGGAGCTGGGCATGTTTAGCCTGAAGAAGAGAAGGCTGAGAGGAGACATGATGAGGGCCATGTATAAATATGTGAGAGGAAGCCACAGGGAGGAGGAGGGAGCAAGCTTCCTTTCTGCTTCCCTGGAGACTAGGACGCAATGGAAGAATGGCTTCAAACTACAAGAGAGGAGATTCCATCTGAACATGAGGAAGAACTTCCTGACTGTGAGAGCCGTTCAGCAGTGGAACTCTCTGCCTTCCCTGGAGTGTGGTGGAGGCTCCTTCTTTGGAAGCTTTTAAGCAGAGGCTGGATGGCCATCTGTCAGGGGTGATTTGACTGCAATATTCCTGCTTCTTGGCAGAATGGGGTTGGACTGGATGGCCCACGAGGTCTCTTCCAACTCTTTGATTCTATGATTCTATGATTCTAGGACGCAAGGGAACAAGGGCTTCAAACTACAAGAGAGGAGATTCCATCTGAACATGAGGAAGAACTTCCTGACTGTGAGAGCTGTTCAGCAGTGGAACTCTCTGCCCCGGAGGGAGTGTGGTGGAGGCTCCTTCTTTGGAAGCTTTTTAGCAGAGGCTGGATGGCCATCTGTCAGGGGTGATTTGAATGCAATATTCCTGCTTCTTGGCAGAATGGGGTTGGACTGGATGATGGCCCAGGAGGTCTCTTCCAACTCTAGGATTCTATGATCTCTGATATCTTCCTAAGGGATACATTCACCCTTCCAAAAGGCTATGGAGATTTATGGTTCCCCTAAAAGGTTATGAGCTCTAAAAAGTCATGCCGGGCTGTGGCACAGCGTACCTGGATTTCAGGAAGGCCTTCGAGAAGGTCCCCCATGACCTTCTGACAGATGTGGGCTAGGCAAAACTACCGTGTGGTGGGCAACCTATGATCAAAGGTCTGCAGACCTCCATAATTCTAATTCTGTTCTTAGAGTGGGAAAAGTGATGCTCTGGAAGATATCTCTTCTTATTAGTGAAACCCCTTTGAAAAGCCACAGCTCCGAAGTGCTCTTCCTTGCTTTGGGAGGGTGAGCGCAGCACTTCCAAAAAGGACATTTCGCTCTGTCATGTTAATCTTGGCCAGCTCCTGGATTACTGATCTAATCGACAGCGACAACCCTTCAGACCTACCGAATCTTCCCGGGCTAATCTGGTTGTCACACAGGCGTGTCAAGGTGTTCAGCCTCCCAGCCAGTGAGGCACGCAACGCACTTAGCAAGGAAGGATGTTTGCCAGGGAACATCTAAGGTGATGTTCTCTCTGGAGGAGCTTCCAGCCCTATAGCTTCGCATGGATCCTGAGCTTAGCAGAGGGAATCAACCGAATGTCTTCTGGGGAGGTAGGACAGCCATTCCCATCAAGTATAGTGCCTAGATCTAGGGAAGTCCTGCTCCCCATGTTCTCTTCTATTCTGCCTTGTCAGACCATGTCACCTGTAATCCCACTGTGTCCTATTCTGGCCACCACAATTGAAGGGAGATGTTGACTCTTAGCTGGAATGTGCCCAGAGGAAGTGGGTGACTCATAGAATCCTAGAATCCTAGAGTTGGAAGAGACCTCCTGGGCCATCCAGTCCAACCCCATTCTGCCAAGAAGCAAGAATATTGCATTCAAAGCACCCCTGACAGATGGCCATCCAGCCTCTGTTTAAAAGCCTCCAAAGAAGGAGCCTCCACCACACTGGGGCAGAGAGTTCCACTGCTGAACGGCTCACAGAGTTAGGAAGTTCTTCCTCATGTTCCAATGGAATCTCCTTTCTTGTAGTTTGAAGCCATTGTTCCATTGCGTCCTAGTCTCCAAGGAAGCAGTAAACAAGCTTGCTCCCTCCTCCCTGTGGCTGAGATGTCCAAGAGAAGGCTGAGAGGAGATATGATAGCCATGTATAAATATGTGAGGGGAAGCCACAGCCACAGTAGTCTTTTGGCAATCCATCGCTGTGGTCAGATGCGCTGTTCCGCAAGCACCTGGGTTTGAGTGTGTCCACCTGAAGGTGGGGAACCGTGACAGTGTGGGGTTTCTGCTGGTGTATCGCCCACCCCGCGACCCAGCAGTTTCCCTGACTGAGCTAGCAGAGATGGTCTCCAATTCGGCCCTGGCTTCCCAATGCTTGGTGGTGCTGGGAGATTTTAACATTCATGCTGAGACCTCCTTGTCCGGCGCAGCTCAGGACTTTATGGCCGCCATGATGACCATAGGACTGTCACAAATCATATCTGGACCCACCCATCAGGCAGGACATACACTCGACCTAGTTTTTGTGGCGGACAGTGGAATGATCAGAGTGGAAGAACAAAACATCCTTCCGGTGTCATGGTCTGATCACTATCTGATCAGTTTTAGACTTTCTGTGACCCTCAACCTTCGCAGGGGTGGAGGACAGATTAAGATGGTCCGCCCCAGGAGACTGATGGATCCGGATGGATTCCTGAGGAATCTTGGGGTTCTTCCTGCCATGGAGCCTGGCGATTCTATCGACGCCTTGGTGGATCTCTACAATAGGGAGATGTCCAGGGCAATAGATATGATTCGCTCCTGAACGCCCCATCTCGTTGCGTCGTGACAGGCCGTCTCCCTGGTTTACTGGGGAGCTGGCTGTGATGAAGCACATGAGAAGGGGGCTAGAGTGCAAGTGGAGGAGATCTCGGGACGTGTCTGACCAAGCACGGGCTAAAGCCTCTCTTAAGGCATACTCCGTGGCTATACAGGTGGCCAGGGAATCTTTCACGACCACCCGTATAGCGTCTGCAGCAAATAGATCATCGGAGTTGTTTCGGGTTGTCGGAGAACTCCTTGTTCACGGTTTAAAAGGCATGGAATGTTTGAAGTCGAACATGCCCCCCCTCCCAATAAGAGATAGTAACTTATAGTTTTCCAAGGACAAGGGACAAGATTTGACCTCAGCGCTGCAGGGCTTCATGTTTTGGCTCAGTGGAAATCATCAGACTCCTTTTTTTTTGTACGATCTTTGGACTTTCTGCCACATTTTGGACTCCTCTTTCCTTCATGAACTTGTTTTCACCCATGAATTTTCCTAAAACTGAACTATGAATTCATACTATGCCGTGATAAAGGCTTTTATCAATCACTCTGTTGGAGGAAGGGAGGGAGGGAAGGGATGCCTAGATATGATTTCCTTGTGCATGATCGCAATATTTCTATATATTCCCCTTATGTTTCTGACCCTTTGCCCATTCCCTTGCCTTAATAAAGCTGATGAAGTCACCCAGCCCCAAGGGACAAAGCAATTAGTGAAGTCACCTCCAGATTGGACTACTGTAATGCGCTCTACGTGGGGCTGCCCTTGAAAACGGCCCGGAAATTCCAAGTGGTCCAACAGGCAGTGGCCAGGTCATTAACTGGTGCTCCTTACGGAGAGAGGTCAACCCTTCTGTTTAAGGAGCTCCATTGGCTGCTGTTCATTTTCCGGTCCCAATTCAAGGTGCAGGTGCTCACCTACAAAGCCCTAAACGGTTTGGGACCCGCCTACCTGCGTGACCGCATCTCCGTATATGAACCCACACGATCTCTTCGATCATCTGGAGAGGCCCTGCTCACAATCCCACCTGTATCACAAGCACGATTGGTGGGGACGAGGGACAGGGCCTTCTCCGTAGTGGCCCCCTGACTCTGGAGCTCTCTCCCCAACGATATCAGACAAGCCCCAACATTGGCAGTCTTTAGGAAGAGCTTGAAGACGTGGTTGTTCCAGTGTGCCTTCCCAGAATAGGAAACTCCAAGCATCATGTCCCAATTGCACTTTACTAGAGATTTAAGATTGTCTGCACACCGCACTTATCTCCAAAAACCTATCCATCTCACCTGTCATGTTCAGCATTTTAAAATTTTAATCATTACATTTGGCCCGGCCTTAGTTTTAAATGTGTCATGGTATTATTGTCTAATGTTTATTGCTATTGTTTTAATGTTTATTGCTTGTTTTATGAGTTTATTTATTGTTGTATTTGTTATGCTGTTGTTTTACTGATGTATTGGGCCTCGGCCTCTTGTAAGCTGCACTGAGTCCTTCGGGAGATATTAGTGGGATATAAATAAAGGTTTGTTATTATTATTATTATTATTATTATTATTATTAATACCAAAACCCTCCACTGAAGACCTCTCTTGCATGGACAATAGAAAAAGAGTTATTTCCTGACCTCGGAGGCGGACCATCAGGAGATAATTCATTTGGCAGAATTTAATCACTTTTCAGTAAGATAAGCAGGAATTTTCCCCCTCCGGTCCTCTTTACACACAAGCCTTCCTATTGATAACATCTACTCAAGTTTGCCCCCCATTGTTCCCCTGTCTTGCAGTTAAGGAAAAACCCGGGTTATGCTGCAAGATGTTTATTGCCACCACTCACAAAACAATAGGCCAGCTTGACTGGCAGGTCCTTTTGGAACTCGTTAAGCTTTTGGACATTTACTGAGCCGTAATCCATTCAAAAATGCATTGTATTCCATCATCCCGCCTCCCTCCCTCCTGATTCGCTGAAACACCGAGGTGGCAGGAGTCTTCCCATTGGTTCTGGCGCGCCACAACTGCTCTGTGATTGGCCCAGGCGCTTGGGAAGCGGGCGAGCCTCCTCCCAGCTGTTTGCACGCCAACCAATCACCTTCAAGACCGGCAGGAGGCGGAAGATTTGAAACTCACAACTCTGTATTTTCTATAAAAATGGCATTTATTGTGTAACTTTTCATGCTCTGCTTGGCGAATGATTGTTGCTCTGCATCCTTTTCAGCTGAATCACTAATAAACGTCAGTGGCACTTCTTCCTTCAACTTGGTGAGACTTTTATTGGGAAAAATCAGGGATTGGGTGCTTCTCTCTGTCTCGCCAGGGTAACAAACTCTTTGATGAGTCTGATTAGTCTCTGCCTCCTGGCAAAGAACCCTAAATTCTTGCACGATGCCATGTTTGCCCTATATGTATGTGCTGGTGCGGCTGTACTAGGAGATCCGGCTCTATTTGCTTTGTTTTGAGTGTTTTCTTGCAGACCAGGGTTTCAGGGCTTCTGCAGGGGGGTGGCTTTCTTTGGTTGCAGTCATAGGGCAAGCCACCTGTCCATCATCATTGAGTTTTGGTTCCGCCCCTTCCTCAGGGCAATTGGGAAGGGAAGGGAGCAATTTTTTAGTTAGTATCAGCAAGGAAAGCTAATGTACAGGACATGTGCAAGCTTCCCCTGTACAAAAGCTTCAACCCTTAAGACTTTCCGGGGAAAAACAGTCTTAAGAGTCTCCAAAGATTTCCAGGGAAACAGCCCTAAAGACCAAAGAACTGTCAGAATAGTTGTAGTTATTTCATATGTATGTTTTTCAATGTGTTTGCATTAGTATTATAATGTATCAGTTTTGCTTCTTAAAGATGGATTCAGTCATGTTCATTTATTGTTCAGCTCACATATGTTATTGTTACAAAGTTACAGGCCAGACAGTGAAACTGTGATAACACAACATTCCTTTGCCCTGAGAAAAACTAGGGAGTGTACCAGCCAAGAACATAGATAACACGGAAGGGCGGATCTCTTGTTTGCTGTGTCTTTTTGCTATGCTTTTATTCGTCGCCATCTTTTCAGTTCCATGATGTAGTCCTTTGTGTATAGACGCTTTAAGTAAAGCTACTTTGAAACTTTAAGAAGAATGCTGCCTGAGTTTGTTTATTTTGAAACCTCACGCTTGCTGTGCCGAGACTGAAGAGTCTAACCCTGACAAGAACTCCAGCTGGAGAATATCTAAACCTTTACTGGTAGGTCCACTCGGCGCTTCAAGACGCAGTTCGACCCGGTAGCGGAGCCCACATCAGTAAGAGTTAGATTACAGTCAGCCTGGGAGAAGTTAAAAAGGGGATTTTCCTTTAAAGTAAAGAAGAAGTTATTGAAGGCAGTTGCCTGTCCTTCATGGGCAAGATTAGGAAGCCACCAGTTGCATAAAGCCTGGAAGCATTTGTTTAGCTTTATTGAAGACAAGAGAAGTTTCTGTTTGATTGTTCACTAATAAAAAACTTTGTTATACTTCACAAGCCATCTAAAGCAGTGGTTCTCAACCTTCCTAATCCCACGACCCCTTAAGACAGTTCCTCATGTTGTGGTGACCCCCAACCATAAAATTATTTTCGTTGCTACTTCATAACTGTAATTTTGCTACTGTTATGAATCGTAATGTCAATATCTGATATGCAGGATGTATTTTCATTCACTGGACCAAATTTGGCACAAATATCCAACACACCCAAATTTGTATACTGGTGGGATCGGGGAGGGTATTGATTTTGTCCCGTGGGAGTTGTAGTTGCTGGGATTTATAGTTCACCTACAACCAAAGAGCATTCTGAGCCCCACCAACAATGGAATTGAACCAAACATGGCACATAGTTCTCCCATGACGAACAGAAAATACTGGAAGGGTTTGGTGAACATTGACCTTGAGTTTTGGAGTTGTAGTTCACCTACATCAAGAGAGCACTGTGAATTCAAACAATAATGGATTCTGGACCAAACTTGGCACGAATTCTCAATATGTCCAAATGTGAACACTGATGGAGTTTGGGGAAAAGAGACCTTGGCATTTGGGAGTTGTAGTTGCTGGGATTTATAGTTCACCTACAATCAAAGAGTATTCTGAACCCTACCAATGGTTGAATTGGGCCAAATTTGGCACACAGAACCTCCATGACCAACAGAAAATACTATGTTTTCTGATGGTCTTTCATGACCCCTCTGACACCCCCTTGTGTTCCCCTCAGGGGTCCCGGCCCCCAGGTTGAGAAACACTGATCTAAAGACTATTTGTGGTGGAAAACCTCTGAGAACTTCTCTTTGGGCCCCCTGGCTTCCCGCTGGGCAAAGGTCACACGTCCTATTTAAAGGCAATTATTTACAGGCCCAGAGTGTGACAGAACAATGTAGATTGAGTCCCTTGGGGGGGGGGGGGGAGAGATAAAGCAGAATATAAATAAAGTGTATCATATTATTATTACCACTGCTGCAAAGAAAAGTTGATGGATTCTCCACGTCTTGAGCAAATTTAAGTTTCCACCCGCGTCCATAAGTTTCCCCCTCTTTGGTTAGACCACATCTGGAATATTGTGTCCAATTCTGGGCACCACAATTCAAGAGAGATATTGACAAGCTGGAATGTGTCCAGAGGAGGGCGACTAAAATGATCAAGGGTCTGGAGAACAAGCCCTATGAGGAGCGGCTTAAGGAGCTGGGCATGTTTAGCCTGATTAATAGGAGCATAGTGTCTAGATCTAGGGAAGTAATGCTACCCCTCTATTCTGCTCTGGTTAGACCACACCTGGAATATTGTGTCCAATTCTGGGCACCACAATTCAAGAGAGAGATTGAGAAGCTGGAATGTGTCCAGAGGAGGGCGACTAAAATGATCAAGGGTCTGGAGAACAAGCCCTATGAGGAGCGGCTTAGGGAACTGGGCATGTTTAGCCTGAAGAAGAGAAGGCTGAGAGGAGATATGATAGCCATGTATAAATATGTGAGAGGAAGCCACAGGGAGGAGGAGGAGGGAGCAAGCTTGTTTTCTGCTTCCTTGGAGACTAGGACGCGGAACAATGGCTTCAAACGACAAGAGAGGAGATTCCACCTGAACAAGAGGAAGAACTTCCTGACTGTGAGAGCCGTTCAGCAGTGGAACTCTCTGCCCCGGAGTGTGGTGGAGGCTCCTTCTTTGGAAGCTTTGAAACAGATGGCCATCTGTCAGGGGTGATTTGAATGCAATCTTCCTGCTTCTTGGCAGAATGGGGTTGGACTGGATGATGGCCCAGGAGGTCTCTTCCAACTCTAGGATTCTATGTGAGAGCCGTTCAGCAGTGGAACTCTCTGCCCCAGAGTGTGGTGGAGGCTCCTTCTTTGGAAGCTTTGAAACAGAGGCTGGATGGCCATCTGTCAGGGGTGATTTGAATGCAATATTCCTGCTTCTTGGCAGAATGGGGTTGGACTGGATGATGGCCCAGGAGGTCTCTTCCAACTCTTGGATTCTATGTGAGAGCCGTTCAGCAGTGGAACTCTCTGCCCCGGAGTGTGGTGGAGGCTCCTACTTTGGAAGCTTTTAAGCAGAGGCTGGATGGCCATCTGTCAGGGGTGATTTGAATGCAATATTCCTGCTTCTTGGCAGAATGGGGTTGGACTGGATGATGGCCCAGGAGGTCTCTTCCAACTCTTGGATTCTATGATTCTATGATTCTATAAAGGAAAACAATCACATAGACTTTCTGGCTACACATTTGCCAATATCTTTATTGCACTGGGACCACATTGCAAACAAATCCACCAAAAAAAAGAAAATGCTGCAAAAGTAAATCTATTGCTGCTGAAAGCAGTTTTTTGTGTATTTTTTTTTAACCCTCATTTTTTTTTTCAAAACTGGTATATGTCTCTATTTACATGAAAACTATCAAAAGCAAAAGTCGGGAAAGCAGCCGCGCCGCTACGACAGCCGAGGAAGAGAACCGCTGCTGCTTCCGGATGGGTAAAGAGTACAATTTGTCATTTTGTTTTGCAACATCACTTTGTAAAATCACATTCAAGTATTCCTGTCAATGCGCAAATTACCAAACTCTTGATTATCTTTACTTTTTCTTTTTCTCCCCCCCTCTGACTATATCGTTGTAACTTTGCCTGGCCGTACTGTGGTTGGGAAGTGTGTTTTCCTTTTCCTTTTGGATTAGGAAACCAGTGTGGAGATGGTTTCATCCTTGACACGGTGAGGAGGTGAGCGAGAAGGGAAACTGGGAAGGAAACGATGGAAAGAAAGGACCACTAACGAAAGAACTGGAAGGAAGGTCAACGCAAGAAACGGTGGATGCGCACATGAAGAAAAAACAGGTGTTACCGTTCAATATAAAATTATACAGTTTCAAAACATCGATGGAAAATAGACTTCTGCTCCATCCTAAACTCATTGGCTTGCACTCCAATCCAAGGCCGAAATCTTGTACATAATGTGGATCGTTGTGAATGAAACTCTGGTCTTGTTGTAGGTTTTTCGGGCTGTATGGCCATGTTCTAGAACAAGGGTCATCAAACTTTTTAAACAGAGGGCCAGGTGACCCACTGTGACCCACCCTAGCACATTGGAGCCCTTTGGCACATTGAACTGTACTCCTAATGTGCATTGGACGCACCTCTTGGACTCCCAGTCCTTTCCATTTTGTGCCTACACATACTTTGAGGAACCCCAGATGCAACCATTGTGCCCACTGAGCACTGGCACAAATGTGGATCCACCTTTGTGACCCACCCTAGCACATTGGAGCCCTTTGGCACATTGAACTGTACTTCTAATGTGCATTGGATGCTCCTTTTGGACTCCCAGTCCTTTCCATCCTTGCCTACACGTGCTCTGAGGAACCCCAGATGCAACTGTTGTGCCCACTGAGCACTGGCACAAATGCGGATCCACCTTTGAGACTCACCCTAGCACATTGGAGCCCTTTGGCACATTGAACTGTACTTCTAATGTGCATTGGACGCGCCTCTTGGACTCCCAGTCCTTTCCATTTTGTGCCTACACGTGCTTTGAGGAACCCCAGATGCAACCGTTGTGACCCACTCTAGCACACTGGAGTCCTTTGGCACATTGAGCTGTACTTCTAATGTGCGTTGGCTGCTCCTTTTGGACTCCCAGTCTTTTCCATCTTATGCCTACACGCGCTTTGGGGAACACCAGATGCAACTGTTGTGCCCACTGAGTACTGGCGCAAATGTGACCCACCCTAGCACATTGGAGTCCTTTGGTACATTGAGCTGTACTTCTAATGTGCATTGGATGCTCCTTTTGGACTCCCAGTCCTTTCCATCTTGTGCCTACACGTGCTCTGAGGAACCCCAGATGCAACCGTTGTGCCCACTGAGCACTGGTGCAAATGTGGATCCACCTTTATGATCCACCCTAACACATTGGAGCCCTTTGGAACATTGAACTGTACTTCTAATGTGCATTGGATGCTCCTTGTGGACTCCTAGTCCTTTCCATCTTGTGCCTACACGTGCTTTGAGGAACCCCAGATGCAACCGTTGTGACCCACTCTAGCACACTGGAGTCCTTTGGCACATTGAACTGTACTCCTAATGTGCATTGGATGCTCCATTTGGAACCCCAGTCCTTTCCATCTTGTGCCTACACGTGCTTTGAGGAACACCAGATGCAATTGTTGTGACCCACTCTAGCACACTGGAGTCCTTTGGCACATTGAGCTGTACTTCTAATGTGCATTGGATGCTCCTTTTGGACCACCAGCCCTTTCCATCTTGTGCCTACACATGCTTTGAGGAACCCCAGATGCAACTGTTGTGCCCACTGAGCACTGGCGCAAATGCGGATCCACCTTTGTGACCCACCCTAGCACATTGGAGCCCTTTGGCACATTGAGCTGTACTTCTAATGTGCGTTGGCTGCTCCTTTTGGACTCCCAGTCTTTTCCATCTTATGCCTACACGCGCTTTGGGGAACACCAGATGCAACTGTTGTGCCCACTGAGCACTGGTGCAAATGTGGATCCACCTTTGAGACCCAATAGAACATTGAGCTGTACTTCTAATGTGCATTGGATGCTCCTTTTGGACCCCTAGTCCTTTCCAACTTGTGCCTACACGTGCTTTGAGGAACCCCAGATGCAACTGTTGTGCCCACTGAGCACTGGCGCAAATGCGGATCCACCTTTGAGACCCACCCTAGCACATTGGAGCCCTTTGGCATTGAGCTGTACTTCTAATGTGCATTGGATGCTCCATTTGGACCCCCAGTCCTTTCCATCTTGTGCCTACACATGCTTTGAGGAACCCCAGATGCAACTGTTGTGCCCACTGAGCACTGGCGCAAATGCGGATCCACCTTTGAGACTCACCCTAGCACATTGGAGCCCTTTGGCACATTGAGCAGTACTTCTAATGTGCACTGGATGCTCCTTTTGGACCCCCAGCCCTTTCCATCTTGTGCCTACAGTGCTCTGAGGAACCCCAGGTGCAACTGTTGTGCCCACTGAGCACTGGCGCAAATGCGGACCCACCTTTGAGACCCACCCTAGCACATTGGAGCCCTTTGGCATTGAGCTGTACTTCTAATGTGCATTGGATGCTCCATTTGGACCCCCAGTCCTTTCCATCTTGTGCCTACACATGCTTTGAGGAACCCCAGATGCAACTGTTGTGCCCACTGAGCACTGGCGCAAATGCGGATCCACCTTTGAGACTCACCCTAGCACATTGGAGCCCTTTGGCACATTGAGCAGTACTTCTAATGTGCACTGGATGCTCCTTTTGGACCCCCAGCCCTTTCCATCTTGTGCCTACAGTGCTCTGAGGAACCCCAGGTGCAACTGTTGTGCCCACTGAGCACTGGCGCAAATGCGGACCCACCTTTGAGACCCACCCTAGCACATTGGAGCCCTTTAGCACATTGAGCTGTACTTCTAATGTGCACTGGATGCTCTTTGTGGACCCCCAGTCCTTTCCAACTTGTGCCTACACATGCTTTGAGGAACCCCAAATGCAACTGTTGTGCCTATTGAGCACTGGCGCAAATGCGGATCCTGCATTATGACCCACCCTCGTACATTGGAGCCCTTTGGCACATTGAGCTGTACTTCTAATGTAAATTAGATGCTCCCTTTAGACTCCCAGTCCTTTCCATCTTATGCCTACACATGCTTTGGGGCACATCTGGTGCAACCGTTTTGCCCACTAAGCACTGGCTCAAATGCGGATCCACCATTGTGGAAAGGCATATTCATACATTGCAGCATCCCTAGATAAATATAGACATTGCCCAACTGCTCGGTTCTATGTTCCGCACATGGAAGTCCACAGACAAAGATGCAAGTCCACTCTTGAATTCCAGACCAGGATGTTAAAGCAGAATTCTCCCAAGATAACTCTTAACCAGGCATGGGCAAACTTCAGCTGGCCTTCTAGGTGTTTTGGACTTCAGCTCCGTGTCATGATCTCTTTCTTATGCCACCCAACTATCCAATTATTAGCCATTGTGGCTCACAGCACATGGCCATGGGCCAAAAGGGAAGACAGGACATATGAACCAGCCATAAAAGTCAATTGTCCCGAGGTGGAAGGATGGTGGACTCTGGCAAAGGGGCAACCTCCAGGTGCCAGGACTCTTGAGTGATTTATGATATTGTAGATAGGCCTATGTAGATGGGCAGTAGTGGGAGACTCATGTATTCTGAACAATAAGGTAAAGGTAAAGGAATTCCCCTCAACATTAAGTCCAGTTGGGTCTGACTCTGGGGGTTGGTGCTCATCTCCATTTCTAAGCTGAAGAGCTGGCGTTGTCCGCAGACACCTCCAAGGTCATGTGACCAGTGGCATAACCACATGGAGAGCCAGTACCTTCCCACCGGAGTGGTACCTATTGATCTAGTCACATTTGCATGTTTTCAAACTACTAGGTTGGCAGAATCTGGGCCTAACAGTAAGAGCTCACCCTGCTTCCCAGATTTGATTCTCCTCTATTCTGCCTTGGTTAGACCACATCTGGAACACTGTGTCCAATTCTGGGCACCATCACTGAAGGGAGATGTTGACTCTAAACTAGAATGTGTCCAGAAGAGCACAACTCAATTGATCAAGGGTCTGGAGAACCCCTATGAGGAGCAGCTTCAAGAGCTGGGCATGTTTAGCCTTCAGAAGAGAACACTGATAGGAGACATGATGAGGGGTTGGACTGGATGGCCCACCAGATCTCTTCCAACTCTAGGATTCTAGGATTGTATGATTCTATGACTCAATTGTCCACAGAAAGTTGGTGGGAACATCTTCAAAACTAGGCAACTATCTATAGCTGGAAATCTTCTATGGAGGAAGGGTTGGACCTCATGGTCCATGGGACTCCTTCCAGCTTGATGGTTCTATGTGTCATAGTATTAGGATGCTGAGAGTCTACATTTAAGTTTGTACTCATGTAGACACTTTATACTCCTTTCTTCCTTGGGTTATGACCTTGTCAAGTGCTCCACTGGCTATGTCCTCCACTAGTTGGAAATCTTCTATGGAGCAAGGGTTGGAACTGATGGTCCATGAGGCTGCTTCCAGCTCAATGGTTCTATGTGTCATAGTATTAGGATGCTGGGAGTCTACATTTAAGTTTGTACTCATGTAGACCAGTGGTTCTCAACCTGGGGTCCCCAGATGTTTTTAGCCTTCAACTCCCAGAAATCCGAACAGCTGGTAAACTGGCTGGGATTTCTGGGAGTTGTAGGCCAAAAACATCTGGGGTCCCCAGGTTGAGAACCACTGATGTAGACACTCTAGACTCCTTTCTTTCTTAGGTTATGACCTTGTCAAGTGCTCCACTGGCTATGTGCTCCACTAGCTGGAAATCTTCTATGGGGCAAGGGTTGGAACTGATGGTCCATGGGGCTCCTTCCAGCTCAATGGTTCTAGGTGTCATAATATTAGGATGTTGTGAATCTACATTTCTTTCTTAGGTGATGGCCTTGTCAAGTGCTCCACTGGCTATGAAACCACAGGGCTCTCCTGGTGTTCTTTGTCCATTTGCAGAATGTTGTGTTGACATGAGGCCTTTCTCTTGTAGTATAAACACACAGAACCTAAACTCAAGGATTCTATGAATGTGGAAAGGGGCAAACTCCAGGTGCCATGACTCCTGGGTGGTTTATGATATTGTAGCTACTAGGTCTATATAGACAGGCAGTCGTGGGAGACTCTTGTATTCTGAATCATATCTTCAGCCCTTGTGCATCTTGATATGTTCTTTCAGAGGAGATTGATCCCTGGCAACACAGTTGGTGCTGAAAAGACTTACACTCCCACCATTCCTGGCCTCAGGCCCCTTCCAACTCAAGGATTCTATGATTGTATGAATCTATGACTCAATTGTCCTCAGAGAGTTGGTGGGGACATCTTCGAACTAGTCTGGGCAACTATCTACCTATAAGCTGGAGATCTTCTATGGAGCAAGGGTTGGACCTGAGCCTAAACTCAAGGATTCTCTGAATGTGGAAAGGGGCAAGCTCCAGGTGCCATGACTCTTTGGGTGATTTATGGTATTGTAACTACTAGGCTTGTGCAATCCATGGTTCTAAATGGTTCTGAAGGACTTACAAAACTAAACTTCTGGTTGTGAAAACTAGGGGGCGCTGGTGCTTTGCTTCTACAGTGTTGCTAAAGTTCTGGTGGTGAAAATTTCAGAACTCTAACAAAACTTTCAAAATTTCATTATTATTTCATTATTGGTGATTTTTGTGACAGAACCTATTAGGAACTGCCATTTATTATGAAATTTTGAAAGTTGTGTTAGAGTTCTGAAATTTTCACCACCAGAACTTTAGCAACACTGTAGAAGCAAAGCATCAGCACCCCCTAGTTTTCACCACCAGAACTTTAGTTTCGTAAGTACTTTAGAACCATTTAGAACCATGAATTGCACATGCCTAGTATGAATCTATGACTCAATTGTCCTCAGAGAGTTGGTGGGGACATCTTCAGACTAGTCCAATATGTACAACTCAATATGTATATTTCGATCCCAATATATAGGAGTTAGTATCCAGATTTCGATCTTAATATATAGGACTCAGTATCCAGATATTGATCTTAATATACACGACTCAATCTCCAGATTTCAATCCCAATATATAGGAGTTAGTATCCAGATTTCAATCTTAATATATAGGACTCAATACCCAGATTTTGATCCCAATATATAGGACGCAACATTCAGATTTCGATCCCAATATATAGGACTCAGTATCCAGATTTTGATCCCAATATATAGGACTCAGTATCCAGATTTCAATCTTAACATATAGGACTCAATACCCAGATTCTGATCCCAATATATAGGACTCAGTATCCAGATTTCAACCCCAATATATAGGATTCAGTATCGAGATTTCGATCCCAATACATAGAACTCAATATCCAGATTTCAATCCTAATATACAGGACTCAGTATCCAGATTTCGATCCCAATATATAGGACTCAGTATCCAGATTTCGATCCCAATATATAGGATTCAGTATCGAGATTTCGATCCCAATACATAGGACTCAATATCCAGATTTCAATCCTAATATACAGGACTCAATATGCAGATTTTGGCCCTAATATGTACAACTCAATATCCATATTTCGATCCCAATATATAGGACTTAGTATCCAGATTTCGATCTTAATATATAGGACTCGGTATCCAGATTTCTTCAGACTAGTCTGGGCAACTAAGGAAAGGGCCTGAGGCCAGGAATTGTGGGAGCTGAAGTCCAAAACACCTCGAAGGAGGACCCAAGTTGGACCATGCCTGCTCTGACCAGTGTGCTTTAGCTCAATGCCAGCCTTTATTTACCTTGCGAGCAATGAACGCTAACCTGATTCCTCTCTCTCAAATAAAATTTGGTAGGTAGGTTTGCATTATTTTTTGGAAAAGTCCACAACCATTCCCTCTATATAAATACAAAATATTAAATAAAGATCTGCTTTCTGTACAAACAAAAGGAGAAAAGGAGAGGAGCCGTTTTGCCGGCAGGCGAGCGTCACGTCCACCCAGAGACCATTCCCATCCTCTTTAGGGACTTGGAGAGCGACCACCACGAGTTCCTTCTTGCTTTGCGCACAGAGAGATAATCCTGCTCGCCGTGCCGTTATCTCCCTTAATTTCCCCCCGCAAGCCTTATCCAGTATGGCTCGTAAGCGAGCGCTTCCTCCCTCTGCGTGCGTGCAAACACACCCACGGTTCTGCAGAACGTGGTGAGGAATGCACAACCACGAGGCAGGCAGGGCTTACCAGAAGCTCCACCTCCCATGAAGGGTCATCCAATGCCTTCGATGGGCCAAGGGAAGAAATAAGTTAGAGACGAAGGGAAGCAGGACGGTCGCCTCCACCGAAAGTCACCGAGAGCCACCACCGTCCGTCCGTCCATCCCGCCGGTGACACGAGCTGCTTGTCCGCAGCCGATATTCTTCTCAAGAGTCTACACCTTAAACTACTTGGAGAACGATGATGATTGCAATTTCTGAATTCACTGAATTCACAACGTGGCATACGCACAGTCCTTCGCAAGACTGTTTCTTGTGTGTGGGATGTTTTCTTCTCTTCTTGGTTTCCTTCTTCTTCTTCTTCTTCTTCTTGGAGAGAGCGAATAAAAGGAAGCCGGGACTGTCTCGCGATTTCACTACCTCTTGGTCGTAATCGTGTCCGTGTCGGAGACAACGTCGTTTTCCACCACGTTGCTCTGGCCGTCCTTTTCTATACAGTCCTGGACGGCCTTGAGGACTATCCGAAGCCTCCGGTCCATGGCTTCCAGGTGCAACTGGTACAAAATGGGAGCAATTTTGTCCTTCAGCAAAGACTCTTCCATCAGGTGGCTCAGCTTGTACTCTTCCTTGGCCAGGAGCTGGAGGCGCAGGTAAGTCGACTTCCGTATTCTAGAAGGGAAGGAAGACCAGGAATTACATTGGGAAGAGGGAGGGATCCTCCTCCTGAGAAAAACATATAATATCACAAAGGACGACCACCTCACCCGCCTCATAGGAAACCTGCTACAAAACAGGAGCTTTTTTGTTGAGTTCCAGGGCCAGAGAAGCAGATGGCGGAAACAGAAGAACGGCCTGCCTCAGGGGAGCGTGCTTGCTCCATCCATGTCCAACATTTTCCCAAATGACCAGCCACTGCCAGAAGGGACAGAGAGTTTCACCTACACTGATGATTGTGCCATCACCGCCCAAGCAGGGAGCTTAGAAATGGTTGAACAGAAGCTCTCTGAAGCTTTGGGTGCCCTTACTGCCTATTGGAGGTTGCACCATCAATGCTAACATTGACCCAAATGGCCAGCCACTGCCAGAAGGGACAGAGAGTGTCATCTATGTTGATGATCAAGCCATCACCGCTCAACCAGGGAGCCTTGCAATGATTGAACAGAAGCTCTCTGAAGCTTTGGGTGCTCTTACTGCTTATTACAGGTAAAAAACAGCTGATTCATAATCCATATAAAATGCTTTTCACTAAAAAAAATAGACAAGCATCTTTTCCAATCCTGAAACTGAGACTTGGTTGGAGTGCCTCTATTCACTCTCAGTGACAGGGGCAAAATGGCAGGAGAGAGAGAGCACTTGCTTTCAAAGCTTCCTTTTGAGTTTGCTGGAAGCCTCTGGCTGGTCAAGGGGACACTCGAGGAGATGGATTTTGTTCCACTTCAACAGGGCTCTTGTTACATTCCTAAGCTCCCAACCCTTTCCACCCTTTTGCCGTTTTCTGCAAAAGTTGGCTGAGAAGGTCAAAATACAAGGCATCTCTTGATTCTGAGGACGGGAATGTTTTGAGCTCTACTCTCGTAAAGGATCAGGTAACTCAAGATATCAAAAGGTTGTTTCATTGTTGGGTAGGCAATGCCCTGGTTTTCTGGAGGCACGGCTCAGAATCAGGGCAAGAAAGGAAGAGAGAGAAAAGAAGGAATTGGGTAGAGATCATATTCTATCTATCTATCTATCTATCTATCTATCTATCTATCTATCTATCTATCTATCTATCTATCTTCCTATCTATCTTCCTATCTATCTTCCTATCTATCTTCCTATCTATCTTCCTATCTATCTTCCTATCTATCTATCTATCTATCTATCTATCTATCTATCTATCTATCTATCTATCTATCTTCCTATCTATCTATCTTCCTATCTATCTATCTTCCTATCTATCTCTCTTCCTATCTATCTATCTATCTTCCTATCTATCTATCTATCTATCTATCTTCCTATCTATCTATCTATCTTCCTATCTATCTATCTATCTTCCTATCTATCTATCTTCCTATCTTCCTATCTATCTTCCTATCTATCTTCCTATCTATCTTCCTATCTATCTTCCTATCTATCTTCCTATCTATCTTCCTATCTATCTATCTATCTTCCTATCTATCTATCTCTCTCTCTCTCTCTCTCTCTCTTCCTATCTCTCTCTCTTCCTATCTATCTATCTATCTATCTATCTATCTATCTATCTATCTATATCTATCTATCTATCTATCTATCTATCTATCTTCTATATAAATAAAAATGTAATGTTCGTTTGTGGGATTAACAGAACTCAAAAACTGTTGGGGGCGAACTGACATCAAATTTGGACACAAGACACCATTCAAAGCAATCTGTGCCCTTCACTCAAAAAGTTCCTCCCAAAAAACAATAAGACCTTTAAATTTTAAAAAGGAAAAACAGAACACAGTGCATGCGTGCAAACCCAAGAATCCTAGAATCCTAGAGTTGGAAGAGACTTCCTGGGCCATCCTCCAGTCCAACCCCATTCTGCCAAGAAGCAGGAATATTGCATTCAAATCACCCCCGACAGATGGCCATCCAGCTTCTGTTTAAAAGCTTCCAAAGAAGGAGCCTCCTCCACACTCCGGGGCAGAGAGTTCCACTGCTGAACGGCTCTCACAGTCAGGAAGTTCTTCCTCATGTTCAGGTGGAATCTCCTTTCTTGTAGTTTGAAGCCATTTTTCCATTGCATCCTAGTCTCCAGGGCAGCAGAAAGGAAGCTTGCTCCCTCCTCCCTGTGACTTCCTCTCACATATTGATACATGGCTATCATATCTCCTCTCAGGCTTCTCTTCTTCAAGAGAAGAACCTGGGGATCACAACCAGATACAGTGAAGACATCTACCCTTGCGCTGTGCTACTCTGCTGCTGAGTATGCATGCCCAGTGTGGAACACATCTCACCACGCAAAAACAGTGGATGTGGCTCTTCATGAGATATGCCACATTATCACAGGGTGTCTGCGCCTGACACCACTGGAGAAATCACACTGCTTAGCCGGTATTGCACCACCTGACATCCGCCGGGAAGTTGCAGCCAATAGTGAAAGGACCAAGGCAGAGACATCTCCAGCTCATCCCCTGTTTGGATATCAGCCAGCATGTCAACAACTTAAATCAAGACATAGTTTTCTAAGATCTACAGAGATACTCGCTGGAACACCTCAGCAAGCGAGAGTCCAAAAGTGGCAGGCTCAAACCCAGAACCTCAATCAATGGCTGATACCAAATGAGAGACTCCCCCCTGGGCACACAGAGGACTGGGCGACTTGGAAGGCGCTGAACAGACTGCGCTCTGGCACCACGAGATGCAGAGCCAACCTTAAGAAATGGGGCCACAAAGTGGAATCCTCGACATGCGAGTGTGGAGAAGAGCAAACCACTGACCACCTGCTGCAATGCAACCTGAGCCCTGCCACATGCACAATGGAAGACCTTCTTGCGGCAACACCAGAGGCACTCCAAGTGGCCAGATACTTCTCAAAGGACGTTTAATCAACTACCAAACTCACACATTTTGTATTTGCTCTGTTTGTTTGCTTTGTTCTGTTAGAAATGTAATATATTTGACTGGCTGCCCTGACACGAGAAATAAAAAATAAATAAAAATCCTCATGTTCAGGTGGAATCTCCTTTCTTGTAGTTTGAAACCATTATTCCATTGTGTCCTAATCTCCAGGGAAGCAGAAAACAAGCTTGCTCCCTCCTCCTCCCTGTGGCTTCCTCTCACATATTTATACATGGCCCTGATCATGTCTCCTCTCAGCCTTCTCTTTTTCAGGCTAAACATGCCCAGATCCTTAAGCCGCTCCTCATAGGGCTTGTTCTCCAGACCCTTGATCATTTTGGTCGCCCTCCTCTGGACACATTCCAGCTTAGAGTCAATCTCTCTCTTGAATTGTGGTGCCCAGAATTGGACACAATATTCCAGGTAAAGTGGTCTAACCAAAGCGGAATAGAGCATGGGGAGCAGGACTTCCCTAGATCTAGACACTAGGCTCCTCTTGATGCCTGAGGCCAAAATCCCATTGTTGCCACATCACATTGTTGGCTCATGTTTCACTTGTTGTCCACGAGGACTCCAAGATCTTTTCATAATGCAACAGCCGGGGAAACCTACCTGCAGCACTGATTCAAAGGCACCAAGATTGAAAGTTCGTCGTGGGAGTATTTTCCAAACCTATAACAGAAAGAGAAAATGAGAAAACAAAACGTCTCCAGGAATTAGCTTCAATGCCCTGCTTTTGGGACTATAAATAGTTTTATCTCCATTGCTAAAAGTGGATGGGGGGAGGGAAATGGGAGCACCCCCTCGAACCTGGTCATGTGGCCCCAAACCCCCCCAATAACATTACGTAACAAAAGTGGAAACCTGGTCAGTTCCTGGTTTGAAAGTGTTATTTCCTGTTTAATTGATGAATTGGTTGAGAATTAGTGATGAGATAATAATTGAACCTCTAGAGCAAAAAGTGCTAAAGGATATCCTGCCCACAAGCACAATTTTTTGCAATTTAATACACTTTCCCCATATATATATATATATATTTGTGGAGCCCCATGTGGCTTTGACTCATTTTAGAAAACTTACCCCCTTCCGTTGTCTAAGTGGATAATAAAGGTTTCATTCCCAAATTTCTCGAAAGTTTCGTAGTGATGCCGGTCCATGTTGCCTACAATGGAAAGGAAAACAAATATAATTAAGTCATGCCACTTAAGGCTCACAGGGAAACCCCGTGCGAGGAGGAGTATATGCGCTGACTGAGAGGCATTCTCTCCTGACGTTTCGCCCACATCTCTGGCAGGCATCCTCAGAGGTTGTGAAGTCAGGAAAATTGGGTTTATACAGGGTTAGTCAAAATGCATAGGCCAATAAGCCATTCAATTGAATGGCTTATTGGCCTATGCGTTTTGACTAACCCTGTATATCTGTGGAATAATGTCCAGGATGAGAGAAAGAACTCTTGTCTGTGGGAGGCAAGTGAGAAAGTTGCAATGAGGCAGGAAGCAGCCAGGCTTTGAAGCTGCAAAGCTATTCCATGCTAGTAATATTATTAATATTAATTAGTTATTATTAATATTATTATTATTAATAGATTATATTAATATATAATATATTAATAATATAATCTATTACTAATATATTAAGAATAATATATTATTATAAATATATTAATAATATTATTTTTAATATTATTTATTTATTATTATTTATTTATTACTGTGCTTGTATACCGCCGTTTCTCAGCCTAAATTGGCGACTCAACGCGGTTTACAACAGTACAACAACAACAATATTCCATTTAAAACCATAAAAGACAACATACACAATAGACAATATTGGCCCGTCGATAATAATCCAGTGCATCTCTTAACTAAAATCATAATCCAATTTCATCGTCCATATTACCAATCCTTTAGTCGTCAGTTCATTGTACCGAATTAGCCAAATGCCTGTTTGAACATCCAGGTCTTCAGTCTTTTTCGAAACACCATCAGCGAAGGGGCTGATCTTACCTCCATGGGAAGGGCGTTACTTACTTACTTAGGCGATCCCTCGTTGAACGAGTCAGATGGTCTTCCATAATGGGTTTCTTTGTGGATTCGTAGGTGGCTGTGGAGCCCTATTCTTGACTTGCATCTTCACCCACAGTGAAGGCATTGGTTTCCAGGTGGAAGGCGGTCCCGGTTGGGGTTGGCTTGACGCGCCTTCCTCCTGGCACATTTCTCTCTTTCGCCCTCCATTTGTGCCTATTCAAATTCTGCAGCACTGCTGGTCACAGCTGACCTCCAGCTGGAGCTCTCAAGGGCCAGGGCTTCCCAGTTCTCAGTGTCTATGCCAGAGTTTTTAAGGTTGGCTTTGAGCCCATCTTTCAATCTCTTTTTCTGCCCACCTACATTCTGTTTTCCATTCTTAAGTTCAGAATAGTGCAACTGCTTTGGGAGACGGTGGTCGGGCATCCGGACAACGTGGCCGGTCCAGTGGAGTTGATGGTGGAGGAGCATCGCTTCAGTGCTGGTGGTCTTTGCTTCTTCCAGCACGCTGACATTTGTCCGCTTGTCTTCCCAAGAGATTTGCAGGATTTTCCGGAGGCAGCGCTGATGGAATCGTTCCAGGAGTTGCATGTGATGTCTGTAGACAGTCCATGTTTCGCAGGCTTATAGCAGGGTTGGGAGGACAATAGCTTTATAGACAAGGCCCTTGGTCTCCCTACGGATGTCCCGGTCCTCAAACACTCTCTGCTTCATTCGGAAAAATGCTGCTACTCCGAACTCAAGAACGGAAAACGGAATGTTGGTGGGCAGGAAAAGAGATTGAAAGATGGGCTCAAAGCCAACCTTAAAAACTCTGGCATAGACACCGAGAACTGGGAAGCCCTGGCCCTTGAGCACTCCAGCTGGAGGTCAGCTGTGACCAGCAGTGCTGCAGAATTTGAAGAGGCACAAATGGAAGGTAAAAGAGAGAAATGTGCCAGGAGGAAGGCAAGTCAAGCCAACCCCGACCGGGACTGCCTTCCACCTGGAAATCAGGAGAGGATGCGGGAGAGGATGCAGGTCAAGAATAGGGCTCCACAGTCACCTACGGACCCACCACCACGACACTACACTTGGAGGACCATCATCCTTGGACTACGAGGGGTCACCTAAGTAAGTATATGTGTGTGTGCATATGCTCCACTTGCCTAGTTTCCAACAGATCTCACAACCTCTGAGAATGCCTGCTATAGATGTGGGTGAAACATCAGGAGAGAATGCTTCTGGAACTTAGCCAGGCAGCTAGCGAAACTCGCAAGCAACCCAGTTTTGGATAAAGGTTTCTCAAATGTCTACTTACATTCTGAACCCATGAGCAGATCAACACTTATGCACCACCACCACCACCATCATCATAACCAACAACAGCAATAACTAAAAAGTCACAGGAGGATGACTACCTTCCATTTCTGAGACGGAAGCTGGCCTAACGCTACCTCTGGCCCTGTTGCTCTGCCAGGAACGACCTCGGCAGCGGTCTTATGCCAGACAATGGGGAACCTACCCATGAGGAAGTCGAAGATGGTCATATCCATGATGTCCAAGATCCGGGTCCCTCGGTCGTAGGGAGGCGTTTGCTTCACTTCTTCACAGTAATCTGGGTCAACTTCCCACCTAGAGAAAAGGATCATAGAATCAAGGACTTGGAAGAGACCTCCTGGGCCATCATCCAGTCCAACCCCATTCTGCCAAGAAGCAGGAATATTGCATTCAAAGCACCCCTGACAGATGGCCAGCCAGCCTCTGTTTCAAAGCTTCCAAAGAAGGAGCCTCCACCACACTCCCTCCGGGGCAGAGAGTTCCACTGCTGAACGGCTCTCACAGTCAGGAAGTTCTTCCTCATGTTCAGATGGAATCTCCTTTCTTGTGGTTTGAAGCCATTGTTCCCTTGCATCCTAGTCTCCTTGGAAGCAGAAAACAAGCTTGCTCCCTCCTCCTCCCTGTGGCTTCCTCTCACATATTTATACATGGCTTTCATATCTCCTCTCAGCCCTCTCTTCTTCAGGCTAAACATGCCCAGCTCCTTAAGCCGCTCCTCATAGGACTTGTTCTCCAGACCCTTGCTTGCTCCCTCCTCCTCCCTGTGGCTTCCTCTCACATATTTATACATGGCTATCATATCTCCTCTCAGCCTTCTCTTCTTCAGGCTAAACATGCCCAGCTCCTTAAGCCGCTCCTCATAGGGCTTGTTCTCCAGGCCCTTGATCATCTCAGTCGCCCTCCTCTGGACACATTCCAGCTTAGAGTCAATATCTGTCTTGAATTGTGGTGCCCAGAATGGGACACAATATTCCAGGTAAAGTGGTCTAACCAAAGCGGAATAGAGCATGGGGAGCATGACTTCCCTAGATCTGGACACTCTGCTTCTCTTGATGCACGCCAAACTCCCATTGGCTTTTTTTTGCCGCTGCATCACATTCCTGGCTCATGTTCCCCTTCCTCCCCACGAGGACTCCAAGATCTTTTTCACACGTCCTACTCTCGAGCCAGGCCTCATCGTCCCCCATTCTGTCCCTTTGCATTTCTTTTTTTTTTCTGCCTAAGTGGAGTATCTTGCATTTGTCCCTGTTGAACTTCATTGTGTTAGTTTTGGCCATTCATCTCTCTAATCTGTCAAGATCGTTTTGGCAATGTTAGCAACGAGAAGAACAATCTCCCCCAATAGTTAGAGTCTTGATGAAGAAGACTCTTTGGAAGTTTAAAAGCTTCCAAAGAAGGAGCCTCCACCACACTCCGGGGCAGAGAGTTCCACTGCTGAACGGCTCTCACAGTCTAACCATCCCCTGCCATGCATTGCTGCGGCCCAGTCTGTCTATATGGTTTTGTGTGTATATATATGTGTGTTTACATATATACACATACACACACACACATTCAGAAAATACTCACTCTGCTTTCTTGCGCTTGTGGTAGGAGCGTCTCCACGGATTCCTCCAAGTCTTCCTTTTGGCCAAGGAGAGGTCTGGCAGGAAGGCAGCGAGAGAGCCTTCAATCTGGTCTGGCTTCCCACACAGAGCGTGCTCCGTCGAGCAGTAGTAAGAGCACTCGCCGTAGAAGCAGATGTTGTTGGCTACCAAAAGAAAGAGAAAGGGAAAAGATGGTGAGGAGGGCGTCTCCCAAGGCCGTCTCAAGACTTATTCCTACAAGGGACAAAAGGGGGACGTGGAGGTCTCCCATTAATGGAGTCACCATAAGTCAAAGGGAATCATGGAATCAAAGAGTTGGAAGAGACCTCCTGGGCCATCTAGTCCAACCGCATTCTGCCAAGAAGCAGGAATATTGCATTCAAATCACCCCTGACAGATGGCCATCCAGCCTCTGCTTAAAAGCTTCCAAAGAAGGAGCCTCCACCACACTCCCTCCGGGGCAGAGAGTTCCACTGCTGAACGGCTCTCACAGTCAGGAAGTTCTTCCTCCTGTTCAGATGGAATCTCCTCTCTTGTAGTTGGAAGCCATTCTTCCATTGCGTCCTAGTCTCCAGGGAAGCAGAAAGGAAGCTTGCTCCCTCCTCCTCCCTGTGGCTTCCTCTCACATATTGATACATGGCTATCATATCTCCTCTCAGCCTTCTCTTCTTCAGGCTAAACATGCCCAGCTCCTTAAGCCGCTCCTCATAGGGCTTGTTCTCCAGGCCTATGATTATAGGAGGGTGACAAATGATCAAGGGTCTGGAGAACAAGCCAGTCTCTACATCTATGTAGTTTAGTCACAAGAAAGGGAGCCGAAATAGAAGAACCGGTGTATAGGGACATATTACCTCAAGTACTACAACCACGTAATTCCTCAAACAGTGATTGAGGTGGTGGCAGCAAACCTACCATATCCCTGTCACACATGCAAAAAGGGACCCCTCGTTCCTTAATCTCCCTTACATTGGTGGCAGCGGTGGTATAGAAAGGTTTTCCCCCCTGCGACAAGTGCGGTGCCGCAGGGTTCCGTCCTGGGCCCGGTCCTGATCAGGATCTTTATTAATGACTTAGATGAAGGGCTAGAAGGCATGATCATCAAGTTTGCAGACGACAACAAACTGGGAGGGATAGCCAAGACTCCAGAGGACAGGAGCAGAATTCAAAACGATCTTGACAGATGAGAGAGATGATGGGCCAAAACTAACAAAATGAAGTTCAACAGTGACAAATGCAAGATACTCCACTTTGGCAGAAAAAACGAAATGCAAAGATACAGAATGGGGGACGCCTGGCTCGAGAGCAGTACGTGTGAAAAAGATCTTGGAGTCCTCGTGGACAACAAGTTAAACATGAGCCAGGAATGTGATGTGGTGGCAAAAAAAGCCAATGGGATGTTGGCCTGCATCAAGAGGAGCCTAGTGTCTAGATCTAAGGAAGTAATGCTCCCCATGCTCTATTCCGCTTTGGTTAGACCACACCTGGAATATTGTGTCCCATTCTGGGCACCACAATTCAAGAGAGATATTGACAAGCTGGAATGTGTCCAGAGGAGGGCGACTCAAATGATCAAGGGTCTGGAGAACAAGCCCTATGAGGAGCGGCTTAGGGAACTGGGGATGTTTAGCCTGAAGAAGAGAAGGCTGAGAGGAGATATGATGAGAGCCATGTATAAATATGTGAGAGGAAGCCACAGGGAGGAGGAGGGAGCAGATCAAGGGTCTGGAGAACAAGCCCTATGAGGAGCGGCTTAGGGAGCTGGGCATGTTTAGCCTGAAGAAGAGAAGGATGAGAGGAGATATGATAGCCATGTATAAATATGTGAGAGGAAGCCACAGGGAGGAAGGAGCAAGCTTGTTTTCTGCTTCCCTGGAGACTAGGACGCAATGGAGCAATGGCTCCAAACTACAAGAGAGGAGATTCCATCTGAACATGAGGAAGAACTTCCTGACTGTGAGAGCCATTCAGCAGTGGAACTCTCTGCCCCGGAGTGTGGTGGAGGCTCCTTCTTTGGAAGCTTTGAAGCAGAGGCTGGATGGCCATTTGTCAGGAGTGATTTGAATGCAATATTCCTGCTTCTTGGCAGAATGGGGTTGGACTGGATGATGGCCCAGGAGGTCTCTTCCAACTCTAGGATTCTATGATAACAGCGGAATGGTCGTTCATTCTGTTTACATAATCTAATTGCAAAGGCATAGAACTTTGAAATACACGCAGTAATCAACAAATAGCCAGATAAGCTGGAGCTCCTGGTGCGGCTGTCCCAGAACAACAACTAACCCAAAGTTTCTCAAAGCAGACAAGAGCAAAGCAGACAGCAATCTCCCAAAGTGGGCAAGAGTAAAGTGAAACGCAATCTCCCAATGCGGACAAAAGTAGGAGGCTCGGAGGCTGCTCCCTTGAAGCCCTAAAGCCCCAGACTCTCATGCTCGCGCTCCCTCGTAACTCAAAACACTGCTTATATGTCAAAGCAAAACAAGGACCGAGAGACAGCTCTTAACTCAAAACACTCTTAAGTTGAAACCCTCTTAAGTAGAGGTTCCACTGTATCTGCATTATCGCCTCTTCTTTTGCAATTTCAACACCTGGACAGCGATAACAATCGAAAACACAGCCAACAAAAGAATGGAGAGACCTGAAATCTTGCTCTTCTGGGTAAATAGAACAGATACACTATTGTTTGTTTACCCGAGGGAGGTGGAAACAACAGGAGTGGAAATCCATAAACCTCCGTGATTGGTTACCGTGAACAAAAGTCTCAGTACTTACTATGTAACATTGATTTCGGTAAACTACCGCTTCAATTACCTCGGGAAAAAAAAATAAAACCTACGGCTGACATTGTTAATATGTCTCTTTTTGCTAGTAAATAACATCTCATTCATTAAAGGGCTGCAGTTGCAGTAAAAGGATGCAAAAGGGATGGGAAACCCATTTGAATAATTACTGACCTATTTCCATTCTTCAGACTGAGGCCGAAGTGCTCCCCTCGTTTTTCTTTTCGGAGCACAGCGGTGTGTATCGACTGACCCTGTTTCCCGGTGTTTCTAGGCAGGTTTCTTCAAACAAAGGACTCATCCATGCGAAGGAAAGTAATTCCTGAATGAATCCACTCTGAGTCAACCCAAAGTAATCTGGATAGGACTGAACCCCCATCAAACAAATTGGGGGGATGGTTCAAGTCACAATGCAGCCTGTAAGATATTATTTCTCAGTGGGTTTGTTTTGTCATGTCAGAAGCAACTTGAGAAACTGCAAGTCGCTTCTGGTGTGGGAGAATTGGGCGTCTGCAAGGATGTTGCCCAGGGGACGCCCTCTCCAGGTGTTTTGGGCTTCAACTGAAGTCCAGGTGCTTTGGACATCAACCAAAGTCCAGGTGTTTTGGTCTTCAACTGAAGTCCAAGTGTTTTGGACATCAACCAAAGTCCAGGTGTTTTGGACATCAACTGAAGTCCAGGTGCAAGTTCATTGGACATCAACTGAAGTCCAGGTGTTTTGGTCTTCAACTGAAGTCCAAGTGTTTTGGACATCAACCAAAGTCCAGGTGTTTTGGACATCAACCAAAGTCCAGGTGCAAGTTCATTGGACATCAACTGAAGTCCAGGTGTTTTGGTCTTCAACTGAAGTCCAGCTGTTTTGGACATCAACCTAAGTCCAGGTGTTTTGGACATCAAACAAGTCCAGGTGTTTTGGACATCAACCGAAGGCCAGGTGTTTTGGACATCAACTGAAGTCCAGGTGTTTTGGACATCAACTGAAGTCCAGATGTTGTGGGCATCAAGCAAAGTCCAAGTGTTTTGGACATCAACTGAAGTCCAGGTGTTTTGGGCATCAACCAAAGTCCAGGTTTTTTGGACATCAACCGAAGTCCATATGTTTTGGACATCAACCAAAGTCCAGGTGTTTTGGACATCAACCGAAGTCCAGGTGTTTTGGGCATCAACTGAAGTCCAGGTGTTTTGGGCATCAACTGAAGTCCAGGTGTTTTGGACATCAACCGAAGTCCAGGTGTTTTGGACATCAACTGAAGTCCAGGTGCTTTGGACATCAACCGAAGTCCAGGTGTTTTGGACATCAACTGAAGTCCAGGTGTTTTGGTCTTCAACTCAAGTCCAGGTGTTTAGGACATCAACCCAAGTCCAGGTGTTTTGAAATTCAACTGAAGTCCATATGTTTTGGACATCAACCGAAGTTCAGATGTTTTGGACATCAACCGAAGTTCAGGTGTTTTGGACATCAACTGAAATCCAGGCGTTTTGGACATCAACCCAAGTCCAGGTGTTTTGGACATCAACCCAAGTCCAGGTGTTTTGGACATCAACTGAAGTCCAGGTGTTTTGGGCATCACCCGAAGTCCAGGTGTTTTGGACATCAACTGAAGTCCAGGTGTTTTGGGCATCACCCGAAGTCCAGGTGTTTTGGACATCAACTGAAGTCCAGGTGTTTTGGGCATCAACCGAAGTCCAGGTGTTTTGGACATCAACTGAAGTCCAGGTGTTTTGGACATCAACTGAAGTCCAGGTGTTTTGGACATCAACTGAAGTCCAGGTGTTTTGGGCATCAACCGAAGTCCAGGTGTTTTGGACATCAATTGAAGTCCAGGTGTTTTGGACATCAACCAAAGTCCAGGTGTTTTGGACTTCAACTCCCAGCTGTTAGGAATTGTGGGAGTTGAGGACCGAAATTGGCCCATGCCTTGTCTCTTTAAATGGCTGTATCCAGCTCACTAGCTTTGTCTTGTTGGATTGCTTCAAGGCATCTTGAGTCCCAGACTGGAAATAAGATGAAATATAAATACTTGTAAGAAGGAGGGAGGGAGGGAGGGAAGCTTCTCCTGCAAAGTAATGTGAGCCCAATAAGTGATTTTTGAGGCTGGCCTGCCTCTGAGAGACGAGACACAGGGAGAGAGAGATGTCAAGACCCAAGGAGCAACCTGGATGATGTTCAGAAAACACCATTTTAGGAGGACACTCAGGAACTTGGAGCAACAAACCACTGCTCGTCCTGCCAGTTACGATCACCGTCTTCCCCAGATTCTTACATAATTCTCAAAATACAGCCTGTCTCTGCAACTATTTTTTTCCTGTTAGGATGAAGAATCCAATTAAGAAATCTGAACCAGTGGAAGTTGCATGAAATGTTTACGTAGGCATGATCTACGGTTCTATTTGCTCTTGCCTTTTTTTGTGTCTGTCTGATGATATTGTTATTCTCCAAGTCATCAGAGGTCTTTCTAGGACTATCCAAGTTCATTCAGTCTCCTTAGGATATGCAGAAAAGAGAGCATTGGCTTCCAAAGATGTACAGGAAATAAGGGTCTTTTATCGTGATGGGGGAACCTTTCTATTCAATCCCACCGCTGCCACCACTGTAAAGGAATATACGAGGGAATTACAGGTGATGAGAGAAAACGATGTGTGTGTAATGGTAGGTTTGCTGCCACCACCCCAAATTACAGTTTGAGGAATTGTCTTGTTGTTGTACTTGAGGTAAAATGTCCCTATACACCAGTTCTTCCTTTTGGCTCCCTTTCTGGTGACTGAACTGTAGAGATGTGGAGGCTTACTGGGTCTAACCTTATATGATGAAACAAGGCTGAAGCAGGTTAACAGTAAACTAGAGAACAGGTTTATTGAAGTATTTGAAGCAAACAACTGACTACTGAGAGGTACACATACGCGTAGTTTGTATCTGAAGCACAGACTTATTAAGCGAATGGTTTCTTTAGAAGGAGTAACTTTTCCTTAACATGAGCTACTTTCCTCACACTATCCTGTAATAGGTAACAGTGCGTTTCTTTGACCAGCCGCCCCTGGCTGCCTTCCAGAGTATCCAGGTTTCCCCTGGACTACTCTGACCTATAGGGAAATAAACCCACTTGTATTCCGTCCTAATACAAGTAAACAAGCCTTCACTTTGACTGCCCTAGTCAAACTACACAGAAGCACTTGCTCTTTAATTATTCCCTAACAGGCTAATTCCTAGCTCACTAAGAAACTCTCTTCTCCCTGTCTGAAATCCTAATCTTTTCTCTGATAGAACAAATCCTTCTCTCTCTTTTTTGTCAGAAATGACAGCCCATCCACACTCTCCCTCAACTCCTCCCCTTGGTGTCCGAACCAATCAGGAGCTAGCTGACTCCCTCCCCCCCCCCCCGCCTCTCTGTCCACACCATCATGTCTGCCATCCTGAGCTGCCCCCCCCCCCCAACATGGAGGCCAGCTCACTGACCCCCAGGCTGCGGCCTATGAGGAAAAGGCATGAGTTCATTACAACAGCCATGAAGATTGTGGGGATTTGTAAGAAGGCTCCATGATATGATGGGTTGACTGGAGAGGCATGTATCAGCAGCTGATTGAGCATGCCAGGAGCTAGAATTCTGATTAGCTACTGTCTCTAGCTTGCTGCTGAAAGAAACAGTTTTAACTACCATTTTCACCTCAGAGAGTGAAGAGAGCGCTGACTGGAAACAGCCAGGAAGCCTGTTTTCTCTCTCTGTCTGATGACATTGTTATTCACCAAGTCATCAGAGGTCTTCCTAGGACTATCCAAGTTCATTCAATCTCTTTAGGATATGCAGAAAAAAGAGCATTGGGTTCCAAAGACAGCCATGAAGATTCTGAGGATTTGTAAGAAGGCTCCATGATGTGATGGGTTGACTGGAGAGGCATGTGTCAGCAGCTGATTGGCTGAGCATGCCAGGAGCCAGAATTCTGATTGGCTACAGTCTCTAGCTTGCTGCCGAGAGAAATGGTTTTAACTACCATTTTCACCTCAGAGAGTGAAGAGAGCGCTGACTGGAAACAGCCAGGAAGCCTGTTTTTTTCTCTCTGTCTGATGACATTGTTATTCACCAAGTCATCAGAGGCCTTCCTAGGACTATCCAAGTTCATTCAGTCTCTTTAGGATATGCAGAAAAGAGAGCATTGGCTTCCAAAGACAGCCATGAAGATTGTGGGGATTTGTAAGAAGGCTCCATGATGTGATGGGTTGACTGGAGAGGCATGTGTCAGCAGCTAATTGAGTATGCCAGGAGCCAGAATTCTGATTGGCTACTGTCTCTAGCTTGCTACCGAGAGAAATGGTTTTAACTACTATTTTTAACCTCAGAGAGTGAAGAGAGCGCTGACTGGAAACAGCCAGGAAGCCTGTTTTTTTCTCTGTGTCTGATGATATTGTTATTCACCAAGTCATCAGAGGTCTTCCTAGGACTACCCAAGTTCATTCAGTCTATTTAGGATATGCAGAAAAGAGAGCATGGCTTCCAAAGATAGCCATGAAGATTGTGGGAATTTGTAAAAAGGCTCCATGATGTAATGGGTTGACTGGAGAGGCATGTGTCAGCAGCTGATTGAGCATGCCAGGAGCCAGAATTCTGATTGGCTGCTGTCTCTAGCTTGCTACGGAGAGAAATGGTTTTAACTGCCATTTTCACCTCAGAGAGTGAAGAGAGCGCTGACTGGAAACAGCCAGGAAGAAAATGGCTGCCAACGCTCTGAAGCCTGATCATTTCTAAAGCATGAAGCATATTTTAAAGACTGTTTAAAAAGGACTGTTTATTCCAACTGTTCTCTGTACAGATTTAGAGAGACTGCTGTATATATAAGACTATTCAAGTCAGAGTTCTGAGCTGACCTGGGTAAAGCATTAACATCTCTGCAAGAGGACGTAAAAGAAAATGACTGCTTAAATAGCTGAGATTGCTAAATAAAATGGCTGGGCAGGCTTGTGGAGTCATGTTTGAAACATGCAGACAAACAAAAGAGACTGCAATGGGAGATTCACGAACTATAATATAAGGTTGTGGACCTGGACAATAAAAACTGTTGTTAAGAAGATCCACCTTCGTAGTTTCTCAGATGGACAAAATAACCTCTTTGTGTTTTGGTGCAATGAACTCCAACCGGATTTATCCTTGCAGGAGCATGATGTGGAAACAATCTCCAGAGCAGGCAGAATGAAGAATTCAAGATCTGATCACAATATCAAAGGCAGGACTGCAAATTTTCCCAGCTATTCTATAAAAAAATACTGGGCTCTACTTTCAAAATAAACAAACAAACATAATATTAAGTATAATAATGATGCACACTAGCACTCAAATAGCTAATACAGATTTTTTTTTTTGTCGTGTCAGGAGCGACTTGAGAAACTGCAAGTCGCTTCTGGTGTGAGACAATTGGCCATTAGATAAAAGGTTTATAGGTTTGTGCACGGATTTGGATTGGTCAGTTCTTTTTGGCCAATCCGTCTTGTTCAGTTTGGCCTAATGGCCATAACGGCAAGGGCCCAGCCATCACTTTTTCATCCGTTAAGGGACCACATCGCATAAACATACACAATCTGTGAAAATGAACAAAATCTGGCTACCAGTATTAAAAAAACTCAACTACAGAGAGTAAACAATCAGGCACATCAAATCACCTCTCAACAAAAGATTCCCCCAAGCACTTCCAAGCCATCAAATGCTAATGAAGGTGGTCAGTTGAAACATTCCCACCTAGCTCCAGCAGACAAGAGTCCTTTGTCCCACCCTGGTCATTCCACAGATATATAAACCCTTCTTCCTAGTTCCAACAGACCTCTAGAACATGCCTCTAGAACATGGCCATATAGCCCGGAAAAACCTACAACAACCCAACAATCCATATAAATAAAAATGTAATGTTCGTTTGTGGGATTAACATAACTCAAAAACCACTGGATGAATTGCTGCCAAATTTGGACACAAGACACCTAGTAAGCCAAGGAGTGACCATCACTCAAAAAACTGATTTTGTCATTTGAGAGTTGTAGCTGATGGTCTATTGAGAGATGTAGATGATGTAGTAGTCACCTACCATCAAAGAGCATTCTGAACTCCACCAATGATGGAACTGAACCAAATATGGCACACAGGAGTCCCATGACCCAAAAGAAAACACTAGAAGGGTTTGGTGGGCATTGACTTTGAGTTTGGGAGTTGTAGTTCACCTATATCCAGAGAGCATATTTCTCTCTGAGTGATACCACGATGATCCTGAATCAATCTGTTAACCCTTTGCTTGTGAACCTCAGTGGTTGCTGTCACAGGACCTCCAACTCTTTGTTTGTCACGCAAGTCAGATATTCCCACCTCAACACCTTGAAACTTACTCGCCCAATGACGCACAGTACTCACATCAACACAATCGCCATAAACAGCTTGCATTCTCTATGAATCCCCTTTGGGGTGACCCCTTCTGCTGTCAAGAATTCAATCACTGCTTGTTGCTTAAGTAGCATTAACCGATCGTCTGCATAGGGTTCCATACTTCACACTTTAACAACACAACCATTCAATGCGAAGGCTTCTTGCCAAAATGGAACTGTAGAGGAAAGTCTACTGAACAAGCCAGTACCTGCCGCATACGCTGCTTAAGTTGCATTGACTGACAGTATGTGCAGGGTTCCATACTTCACACTTTAACAACACAACTGTTCAATGCAAAGGCTTCCCGCCAAAATGGAACCGTAGAGGAGAGTCTACTGAACAAGCCAGTACCTGCCGCATACATTGCTTAAGTCACATTGACTGACAGGCTACACTGGGTTTGGTACTTCACACTTTAACAACACAATCGTTCAATGCTAAGGCTTCCCACCAAAATGGAACTATAGAGGAGAGTCTACTGAACAAGCCAGTACCTGCCGTATACATTGCTTAAGTTGCATTGACTGACAGTCTACACAGGGTTCCATGCTTCGCACTTTAACAACACAACCGTTCAGTGCGAAGGCTTCCCACCAAAATGGAACTGTAGAGGAGAGCCTACTGAACAAGTCAGTACCTGCCGCATACGTTGCTTAAGTCACATCGACTGACAGTCTACACAGGATTCGGTACTTCGGTACTGACAGTCTGAGCAGGGTTTCATACTTCACACTTTAACAACACAACCGTTCAATGCGAAGGCTTCCTGCCAAAATGGAACTGTAGAGGGGAGTCTACTGAACAAGCCAGTACCTGCCACATACGTTGCTTAAGTCGCATCGACTGTCTACACAGGGTTTGGTACTTCGGTACTGACAGTCTGTGCAGGGTTCCATATTTTGCACTTCAACAACACAACCGTTCAATGCAAAGGCTTCCTGCCAAAATGGAACTGTAGAGGGGAGTCTACTGAACAAGCCAGTACCTGCCGTATACATTGCTTAAGTTGCATTGACTGACAGTCTACACATGGTTCAGTACTTCACAATTTAACAACACAACAGTTCAATGCGAAGGCTTCCTGCCAAAATGGAACTGAGGAGGAGAGTCTACTGAACAAGCCAGTACCTGCCGCATATATTGCTTAAGTCGCATCGACTGACAGTCTACACATGGTTCCATACTTCACACTTCAACAACACAACTGTTCAATGTGAAGGCTTTCTGCCAAAATGGAACTGTAGAGGATAGTCTACTGAACAAGCCAGTACCTGCCGCATACGTTACTTAAGTTGCATCGACTGACAGTATACACAGGGTTCGGTACTTCGGTACTGACAGTCTGTGCAGGATTCCATACTTCGCACTTCAACAGTACAACCGTTCAATGCGAAGGCTTCCTACCAAAATGGAACTGTAGAGGAGAGTCTACTGAACAACCTGGTATCTGCCGCATACATTGCTTAAGTCACATCGACTGACAGTCTACACAGGATTCGGTACTTCGGTACTGACAGTCTGTGCAGGGTTTCATACTTCACACTTTAACAACACAACCGTTCAATGCGAAGGCTTCCTGCCAAAATGGAACTGTAGAGGGGAGTCTACTGAACAAGCCAGTACCTGCCGCATATGCTGCTTAAGTCGCATCGACTGACAGTCTACACAGGATTCGGTACTTCGGTATTGACAGTCTGTGCAGGGTTCCATACTTCACACTTCAACAACACAACCGTTCAATGCGAAGGCTTTCTGCCGAAATGGAACTATAGAGGAGAGTCTACTGAACAAGCCAGTACCTACCGCATATGTTGCTTAAGTTGCATTGACTGACAGTCTGTGCAGAGTTCCATACTTCACACTTTAACAACACAACCGTTCAATGCGAAAGCATTCTGCCAAAATGGAACTGTAGAGAAGAGCCTACTGAACAAGCCAGTACCTCCCGCATATGTTGCTTAAGTCGCATTGACCGACCGTCTGCGCAGCGTTCCATACTTCGCACTTTAACAACACAACCATTCAATGCTAAGGCTTCCCGCCAAAATGGAACTGTAGAGGAGAGCCTACTGAACAAGCCAGTACCTGCCGCATATGTTGCTTAAGTCGCATTGACTGACCGTCTGCGCAGGGTTCCATACTTCGCACTTTAACAACACAACCATTCAATGCTAAGGCTTCCCGCCAAAATGGAACTGTAGAGGAGAGCCTACTGAACAAGCCAGTACCTGCCACATGCCAGTCCTGCCATCTATTGAGGAGTTACGAAGGTGGAGGCATTACTTGTCATTTAACCCTCGTGATAACCCTCAAGGTTAAGCCCTGAAACTTCACGGCTGTTTTGCCAGACAGCAGCAGAAATAGAAACTGCAACCTCGTATTATTTTATGGGAAAGTTAAGCTAAAGCGATGGTTTAAAGGACTCTTAAGTTATTGTTGTAACAGGCTATAACGATGAATGCTAATATTAAGTATTAATTATTACAATATAATAGACTCTTTTCTGGAATGTGATATTTAGTTAATTAGCTGGTGCTTCCATACGGTAGACTCTTTTCTGGAATGTGATATTTAGTTAATTAGCTCATGATTGCTTACATACGGTAGTTACAAGAGACAAATAGAGGTTTATTGGGTGGTAAATAGAAGCTAAGAGCTTTCCTTTCCTTTCTTCTCTCTCTCTCGTTGCCATTCTTTCTTCTTTCTCTTCATTGTCAACTATTCTGGAATAATATCATCTTTTCTGGAATTCTGTCCTTTTGAAACATTCCTACTCCATATAGGCAATCATCCAAGTCAACAGAAGGTTAAAACCATCGACTGGTCTAAAAAGGAAATGGAAATAGAAACAGAATCTACAAAATGCACACAGCCTCTGCTAACTACTATCCACCACTCCCAAAATTTTATATACGAGGGTTGAATGAAAAGTAATGCCTCCACCTTCATTACTTAGGTTTGGATGGGAATATTTTAATAAATCAAATGCAGAAAGAATCTTTAGAATGGGCTCTTTAACTCCCACTATTCACTTTTCCACATAATTATCAGACAATTGGATACATTTCTGCCAACAATGGACAAGTTTTCTGAAGCCGTCACAGAAGAAGTCAGCTGCATTAAGATCACTACTGACTGAAAGGTCATGAGTTCAAAGCCAGCCTGGGCCAAAGTGAGCTTCCGACTATTGTGTGTAGCTTGCTGTTGACCTTTGCAACCCAAGAGACAGTTGCATCTGTCAAGTAGGAAATTTAGGCACCGCTAATTTACGACGCCATAAAATCTCTAGCAAGAAAGCAAAAAAAGAACGAGTAAGTACTCCATCAGTGTCACAAATGGACAGTGAAGCGACAGCTCCTCTGGTGGCCAGAATACCCTCATGAAAGCTGGAAAGTTAAATAGCTTCTGTGTATCTGTCTATATATATTGTATCTATGGCATTGAATGTTCTGTTGACGCTGTTTGCAATTTATAATGTAGATTTCAAAGTATGTATGTATGTTTAAAATGCAGTAGCTATGTGCCGAATGTAATGTATTCCTGTGTGGAAAGAGTTAACTGAACCATGGAGGGAACAGCATTCCTAGAGAGGTCATAAATCAAGTGTATAGAACAAATGGAAGCAGTGTCATGCATCGTATGTCATACGTTACTCTGGAATGCAAGAGGTGTGGACTAGTACTGATAACAGTTGGTGTGTTCGCAATGTTACGATTGGACTGTAAAGAAGCAAGTTTACAATGTGCTGAGTGTTAAGCAGCTTCTAATGTATATAGCTGTAAAATAAAGTAGTTTCTAGCCAAAGGTTGATCTGTTCCTGCCTTTGATTGATCTGTTCCTGCCTTGCAGTGCTGTCGATGTCAGACATGTTTGCCATGTATATGTGCATTGTAATCTGCCCCCTCTGTCCCCTGTGGGGTGAGAAGGGCGGAATATAAATACTGTAAATAAATAAAGAGATAAATAAATAAATAAAATCCCAACTGCTCTCTCACTAATTTAAGGACTTCCAAACGTGAACACATGCCTTTGATCTTAGAATCATAGAATCACAAAATCCTAGAGTTGGAAGAGACCTCATTATTTATTTATTTATTTCACAGTTTTGTATACCGAGCTTCTCAACCTCGTTGAGGGACTCAGCCTGGTTTACAGCCATATGGGCCATCCAGTCCAACCCCCTGCCAAGAAGCAGTAATATTGCATTCAAATCACCCCTGACAGATGGCCATCCAGCCTCTTGAGAGGCTTGCTTCTGCCTCTCCTTCTCACAGATTTTTTCTGATGTCCTGCACCTAAATTTCTGCTTCGTCAGAAGCAGCTTGGTATCTTTGTCTAAGCCAGCGACTCCCTCGAATGAGCTAATGTCCAAAACAGTTTCACGTTCACACTCTGTCTCAGCAACAGCATCTTGCTCCAAAACTCCTCCGTTCCCTCAGCAACAGAACCATCTTGCTCCAAAGCCCTCTTTGTTTGCTTCCTTACAGAACCATCAGGCCCTGAACCCCCAAATCCCTCATCCTCATCTGGCTGAACCACAACAGTAAGGGCGTACCTGGGGAGATGAAAAACGTCCGCCATAATTTCTTGTCACGAGTAACATCCCTGATTTCTCTGGTCATGTTAACCAATCTTCCCGCAACAGGTGGCACTCGGCGAAAGTCCAGGATTCTAGAAAGAAAAAAGAAAGAAAGATGCCATGGAAATCCTATGGACCTTAAACATCTGCTCGGGAGAACTGGGACATCTATGGAGACAAATAAGGTTTGCAGAAGCAGGCAATTTGGTCTCAGTCCTGAATGCGGCCAGGCGAAATAAGGGACGGGCATGCCCCTTATGTTATGAACAACTTTTCAATAACGTTAAAGCATAGGTTCTGTTTATTGCAATTTTCCAGGAAGAGAAAAGGTATCAGAACTCTTACAGAACAATGTTTAGACAAAGAACGACATTGCACATACAGACATGCAGATTCTATGCAACTGGATTCACAACCTTCAGTTATCTTGGCTAACAAAGAAAGGGGAATTACATTTTCACTCAGCATTAACTTTCACAGATAGAAACATTCATCCACCACCATGCATCCATCACCATTTCACCCTTCTTCTGCAGTGAAGAACATCTCTTAGGCCGGGCTTGCTTCCTTGCAAATTTGCCAAGCTAACGCATAGTTCCAAAACTTCTATAACAGTGTTTCTCAAACTGGGGGTTGGGACCCCTCTGGGGGTTGTGAGGGAGTGTCAGAGGGGTCACAAAAGACCATCAGAAAACATAGTATTCTCTGTTGGTCATGGGGGTTCTGTGTGGGAAGTTTGGCCCAATTCCATCCTTGGTGGAGAATAGAATACTCTGATTGTAGGTGAACTATAAATCCCAACAGCTACAACTCCCAAATGCCAAAGTCTATATTCCCCAAACTCCACCAGTATACACATTTGGACATATTGAGTATTTGTGCCAAGTTTGGTCCAGATCCATCATTGTTTGAGTCCACAGTGCTCTCTAGATGTAGGTGAACTACAACTCCAAAACTCAAGGCCAATGCCCAGCAAACCCTTCCCATATTTTCTGTTGGTCATGGGACGTCTGTGTTCCAAATTTGGTTCAGTTCCATTGTTGGTGGATTTCTTTGATTGGAGGTGAACTATAAATCCCAGCAACTACAACTCCCAAATGACAAAATCAATCCTCTCCACAATCCCACCAGTATTCAAATTGGGTTGTATTATTGGTCCAGTGAATGCAAACATACCCTGCATATCGGATGTTTACATTACGATTCATAATAGGAGCACAATTACAGTTGTGAAGTAGCAACGAAAATAATCATAGAATCATAGAATCAAAGAGTTGGAAGAGACCTCATGGGCCATTCAGTCCAACCCCCTGCCAAGAAGCAGGAATATTGCATTCAAATCACCCCTGACAGATGGCCATCCAGCCTCTGCTTAAAAGCTTCCAAAGAAGGAGCCTCCACCACACTCCGGGGCAGAGAGTTCCACTGCTGAACGGCTCTCACAGTCAGGAAGTTCTTCCTAATGTTCAGATAATGTTATGGTTGGGGGTCACCACAACATAAGGAACAGTATTAAGGGGTCGTGGTTGAGAAACACTGTTCTATAACGTCAAAATGCATCCTCTTTTCCTGAGAACATGACTCCAAAATTCACTCCTTCCTCTTCCCTTGAGAAAAGAAGGCAAATGACCAAACAGCATTCCATTGCAGATCTGAGACTCCCAAGTTACACTCTCTCTCTCCTTTCCAATGGAATACAACACCTCCTCTGTCTGTCACACTTTTTGGAATGTTAGAAGGTCTGTTATATAGCAATATTTCACTGATGTTGTCCCAAAGTTGTAAATTACTGATCGATGTCTTCCATCCTGAAACAGCCTGGCTCCATCTCAGTTTCCCGACAGATGTTGACTCTTCTTGATTGGTGTTAGTAAGCACAAGGCTTGTGTTGACTTCCTTCTTAATGTAATGAATCCTATAAACATTTCCTTAACTTAAAAGAGCCATTGTCACTGAGAAAAAGATACAAACTAGTTGGTTTCCCCCCAAAGTTAATCATGTCAGCTCAATGAAGTTAATCATTGTGACAGTTCTCATCAATGTCAGCAGTTCAGCAACTTTTAATTACAGTTCAGCAAGCGGGCTTCAATATTTAGGATGGCATCTCCAGAATTATTAGCTCTCATTTATTCACCTTTCCAACAATTCCATTCATTGTATTGTCGAAGGCTTTCATGGTTGGAATCACTGGGTTGTTGTAGGTTTTTTTGGGCTATATGGCCATGCTCCATAGGCATTCCCTCCTGACATTTCGCCTGCATCTATGGTAAGGATCCTCAGAGGTAGTCAGCCATATGGCCATGTTCTAGAGGCATTCTCTCCTGACGTTTCACCTGCATCTATGGCAAGGATCCTCAGAGGTAGTCAGCCATATGGCCATGTTCTAGAGGCATTCTCTCCTGACGTTTCGCCTGCATCTATGGCAAGCATCCTCAGAGGTAGTGAGGTGACTACCACACTATCTCTGAGGATGCTTGCCATAGATGCAGGCGAAACGTCAGGAGAGAATGCCTCTAGAACATGGCCATATAACCCAAAAAAACTTACAACAACCCAATTCCATTAATACGCACACATACCAAATCCACATTTATCAAATCTGCACATCATATTTTTGTGACACTAACCTGTCCAGGTGAAACGCTGCGATTTCAGCATTATGTCTTTCATAGTCGGAGAAATAAAAAAAGTCTGGCGGAGTTTCCTGTTCTCTCGTTTGTCTGTAAGAAAGAGAAGAGGGAAAAGCTTACTTTGTTTCTTTGAATTGCTCTCCAGAAAAACCATCAAGTGCCTACAGCTGTCCACATCTGTCTCAATGCATGCTGTTTATACCAGGAGGTGGGGACATTTATTCTCCAGCTGTTTTGGTTTACTGGATTCTTTACCACAGCCCATGCTTGGTGGAATTGACGTTACAAACATCTCTAGGGAGAAAGGTTCTCCATCTCTAACTTACATCAATGACAAGCTAGGTCAGACATGGGCACACTTGGGCCCTCCAGGTATTTTGGATTTCAATCCCCACAATTCCTTCAGAACTTGGTCAACATTTTTCAGTATGTAGATGACATACCCATAGCACAGGCATGGGCCAAGTTGGTCTTTCAAGGTGTTTTGGACTTCAACTCCCACAATTCCTTCAGAACTTGGTCAACATCTTTCAGTACATGGATGACATACCCATAGCACAGGCATGGGTCAACTTGGGCTGTCCAAGTGTTTTGGACTTCAACTCCCACCATTCCTTCAGAACTTGGTCAACATCCTTCAGTATGTAGATTACATACCCATAGCACAGGCATGGGCCAAGGTGTTTTGGTTGAAGTCCAAAACACCTTCCCTCCAGGTGTTTTGGACTTCAACCCCCACAATTCCTAACAGCCTCAGGCCCCTTCCTTTTCTCTTTCCTTTCTGCTTAAATGGCTGAGGATTATTTCCACTCCAGTGGGAAGCTTCTGAGCAGGAAACAGTGGGGATGTTTCCATTTGTGGGGTGCCACAATCATAATTGTGAATACACAACCCTAACAAGGTCACAAGGCTAACGTAATTGCCTAACTAGATGCCAGCCGCTGGTTTCTAAGCCGAAAAGGGGAGACAGCGACTGATGTAACAAGATCCATTTCATCTTTCTAAACAGCTCATTAAGAGCAGTCAGAGAGACTGGCGCGTTATTGAATGATTATTAAGTGCAATTATAACATTTCCCAAAGTCTTCCCATTTCAACTTTGGCAACTGCGCGGCTTCAGCGTGACGTGTCATTTTCCTTTGAACAACACTCAAGATGTCTCTATTTCCGAAGAGACAAAAGAGCGATCACCTGCCAGGCTCCCCAGAAGATCCAAAAGGTCAAGTGTGCAAAGCTACAAAAGAATCCGTCAGTTCTGCCTTCCACTCAAACAAGGGCAGGAGGGGAAAACGTGTCAATTGAACAGTCAAGATGCTCCGTCGAAGAAGGAAATCTCGGCAGCTATAGACACTGAGAGATCCTTCTTATGCTTGGCACAATAAGACCAAAGCTAGGACGGAGGAAAATCTTTGCCATTTTTTTTCCTCATCATCGCAAGACAATTGTGCACTTTTCAAAGAATGTTTGGGGTTTGAGACATATTTTTTCCCTGTGTAAAACACTATTCTCTGTGCAGGAAACCTGTTTTTGACATAGATGTGTCATAGGCTTGGGTGGTTTCGTTCGTTAATTTCGTAATTCGTTATTAATTCGTATTCAAATTAGCTTACGATCCAATATTGAGCCATGCAGGAATAGTGTGAGGAGTAAATTAGATTCGAAACAATTTTTTCAATTTATTTCGTAATTTATTTGTCATGTCAGTCTAACAGAACAAAGCAAACAAACAGAAAATTCGTAATTATTTTGCAATTATTTTGTAATTGTTTCGTAATTATTTTGTAATTATTTCGTAATTATTTTGTAATTATTTCGTAATTATTTTGTAATTATTTCGTAATTATTTTGTAATTATTTCTTAATATTTCCGTATGTCTGGTGCAAGTTTTATAGTTGTTGTTTGTTTTATCAGTGATAAAAAATATAATTATCACACCAACAGTCAACAACAGAGGGAGAGGGACGCTTCAGAAGTTCCTCCTGTCCCATTTGGAGGTTTTTTTTTAGCGTATTGCGCAATCACGTCCGCCATTAACGAATCGATTCATAATTATACGAAATTTCGTATATTTCGAAATTTTTAAAAGGAAAATTTCGGAATTATTAAAAAAAACGAAATGCAAGGGCCCCCTAAAAACAAAACGAGTTTAGAACCAAATTTTTCCGTGGTTACCCAAGCCTAGTGTGTCGTTTTGTTGTTTTCTGAGCAAACAAAATTTGCAATTTGGACTGGCAGCCAGTGGTATGCTCCCTGTATGACGCCCCGGTTAGTAATCTAGCTACCACCCGTTGGATTAGCTGAAGTTTCTGAACCGTCTTCAAAGGCAGCCCCACATAGAGTTCATTGCAGTAATCTATTTGGGATGTAACCAGAGCGTGAACCACCGTGTCCAGATCAGACTTTCCAAGGTATGGGCACGAGTTTTAATTTTGCCCTGTAAACCACCTTGAATCATAGAATCATAGAATCAAAAGTTGGAAGAGACCTCCTGGGCCATCATCCAGTCCAACCCCATTCTGCCAAGAAGCAGGAATATTGCATTCAAATCACCCCTGACAGATGGCCATCCAGCCTCTGCTTAAAAGCTTCCAAAGAAGGAGCCTCCACCACACCTGCAAGCTGAGAAAGATGGTATACAAATGCAGTAAATAAACAAATAATTAAATATACCGCAGCCACCACAAGACATAAGGGATGATGGGAGCTGCAGTCCAGCAATATCTATACGACCACGTGTTTCTCCTTCTTGGCCTAAGATAGCCCCGGAGCAATCCAATTCCCATCACTACTTGCAGATGAGATAATAGTTAGTGAAACATGTCTAGACATTGGAGCAAGTTGCCAAAACACTGAGTCAAGGCTTGATTCAGAATGGCTTCGGCAACGAAAAGAAGGCTTGCAGTTTTATAACACTGAACACAAAACGAGCCAAAGTTATAAAACGGCAGGATTTCTTTTGGTGAGTTGGATTAATTATTGTTCTTTTATGGGTTTTCCCTGGTTGTACTGGTCCATTTAGTTTTCTTGGCAAGAATACGGGAGTGTTCTTGTGGGTTTTTTCGGGCTATATGGCCATGTTCTAGAGGCATTTCTCCTGACGTTTCGCCTGCATCTATGGCAAGCATCCTCAGAGGGAGTGAGGTCTGTTGGAGCTGGGAAAAAAGGGGTTTACATATCTGTGGAATGACCAGGGTGAGACAAAGGGCTTTTGTAAGTTCGGCTGGGTGTGAATCTTCCAACTGACCACCTTCATTAGCATACAATGGGCTGACTGTGCCTGGAGCAAACTCTTCTTGAAAGGTGATTAGATGTCCCTGCCTGTTTCCTCTCTGCTGTTTTGCTGTTGCAATTTTAGAATTTTTTAATACTGGTAGCCAGATTTTGTTCATTTTCATGGTCTCTTCCTTTCTGTTGAAATTGTCCACATGTTTGTGGATTTCAGTGGCTTCTCTGTGGAGTCTGACATGGTGGTTGTTTGGTGTGGTCCAGCACTTCTGTGTTCTCAAATAATCTGCAGGTTCGTTCCTCAGGTGCTCTGCTATGGCTGACTTCTCTGGTTGAAGTAGTCTGCAGTGCCTTTCATGTTCCTTGATGCGTGTTTGGTCAATGCTGCTGTGTTTGGTGGTCCCTATGTAGACTTGTCCACAGCTGCATGGTACACAATGGTAGACTCCTGCAGAGGTGAGAGGATCCCTCTTGTCCTTTGCTGAACGGAGCATTGGTTGGATTTTCTTGGTGGGTCTGGAGATAGTTTGTCTGTTGTGTTTCCTCCTCAGCTTCCCAATGTAGTCAGTGGTTCCCTTGATGTATGCCAAGAACGCTTTTCCTCTGGGTGGATCTTCATCTTGACTCTTGTGGCTTCTTCTTGGTTGTCTTGCAGCTCTTCCGATGTCTGAGGAGGAGTCTCCCTTGGCCTGGAGAGCCCAGTTGAGGTGGTTCAGTTCCTCTTGGAGGAGGTGGGGTTCGCAGATTCCTTTTGCGCGGTCTGCCAAGGCTTTAATGGTGCTTCTTTCTTGACTTGGGTGATGGTTGGAGTTTCTATGTAGATATCTATCTCTGTGTGTGGGTTTTCTGTCAACGGTGTGACCCAATTGTTGATCTGGTTTGCGGATGACTAGGACATCTAGGAAAGGCAGTCTTCCTTCCTTTTCCTTTTTCATAGTGAACTGGATGTTTGGGTGGATGCTGTTAAGATGGTCCAGGAACCTGTTGAGTTCTTCTTCTCCATGGCTCCAAATGATGAAGGTGTCATCCACATGTCTGAACCATATGTTTGGGTGGATGCTGTTAAGATGGTCCAGGAACCTGTTGAGTTCTTCTTCTCCATGGCTCCAAATGGTGAAGGTGTCATCCACATATCTGAACCATATGTTTGGGTGGATGCTGTTGAGATGGTCCAGGAACCTGTTGAGTTCTTCTTCTCCATGGCTCCAAATGGTGAAGGTGTCATCCACATCTCTGAACCATATGTTTGGGTGGATGCTGTTGAGATGGTCCAGGAACCTGTTGAGTTCTTCTTCTCCATGGCTCCATATGGTGAAGGTGTCATCCACAGATCTGAACCATATGTTTGGGTGGATGCTGTTGAGATGGTCCAGGAACCTGTTGAGTTCTTCTTCTCCATGGCTCCAAATGGTGAAGGTGTCATCCACATCTCTGAACCATATGTTTGGGTGGATGCTGTTGAGATGGTCCAGGAACCTGTTGAGTTCTTCTTCTCCATGGCTCCAAATGGTGAAGGTGTCATCCACAGATCTGAACCATATGTTTGGGTGGATGCTGTTAAGATGGTCCAGGAACCTGTTGAGTTCTTCTTCTCCATGGCTACAAATGGTGAAGGTGTCATCCACATCTCTGAACCATATGTTTGGGTGGATGCTGTTGAGATGGTCCAGGAACCTGTTGAGTTCTTCTTCTCCGTGGCTCCAAATGGTGAAGGTGTCATCCACATCTCTGAACCATATGTTTGGGTGGATGCTGTTAAGATGGTCCAGGAACCTGTTGAGTTCTTCTTCTCCATGGCTACAAATGGTGAAGGTGTCATCCACATCTCTGAACCATATGTTTGGGTGGATGCTGTTGAGATGGTCCAGGAACCTGTTGAGTTCTTCTTCCCCATGGCTCCAAATGGTGAAGGTGTCATCCACATCTCTGAACCATATGTTTGGGTGGATGCTGTTGAGATGGTCCAGGAACCTGTTGAGTTCTTCTTCTCCATGGCTCCAAATGGTGAAGGTGTCATCCACATCTCTGAACCATATGTTTGGGTGGATGCTGTTAAGATGGTCCAGGAATCTGTTGAGTTCTTCTCCTCCATGGCTCCAAATACTGGGGTGGTTTGCCATTGACTTCCCCAGGGATCGCACTTGGTCCGACCTCTCTGCCACGACCGTCCCGTCTTGGGTGGACCTTCACGGTTTCGCTCGTGTCATCATGGAGGTGCTCAAGCTCCAGCGCCACGACAAGGCGGTGATCCTTTGCTGGATTGACCTTGACGGAGCTGGGGGTGGTGACGGCTGACAGGGAGCTCTGGCGTGGGCTGGTCCATGAGGTCACGAAGAGTCGGAAACGACTGAACGAATGAACAACAACACGGGTTTTCATTTTTGAAACAATCTCCTGACAAAAGATATTGCTTAAGTATGACTAGACTCAGTATTACCAAATACTTAAAAAAAACCCTCATTAGGCTAATTAGCTAATCCACCGAGAGTCCCATAATCTCTGCCATATCCTGGAGATTTCCAGAATACATTATTTTAAACAGTATCACTCATCATCATTTTATGAGTTGTCTTCATAGACCTGTCAGCAGCTTATTATACCGTAAACTACCGCCTCCTCCTGAAAAAAATTGTATAATATCCCAAAGGACGACCACCTCACCCGCCTCATAGGAAATCTGCTACAAAACAGGAGCTTTTTTGTTGAGTCTCAGGGCCAGAGAAGCAGATGGCAGAAACAGAAGAACGGCCTGCCTCAGGGGAGCGTGCTTGCCCCATCCATGTTCAACATCTACACAAATGACCAGCCACTACCAGAAGGGACAGAGAGTTTCATCTATGCTGACGATCATGCCATCACCGCCCAAGTAGGGAGCTTTGAAATGGTTGAACAGAAGCTCTCCGAAGCTTGAGGTGCTCTTACTACCTATTACAGGGAAAACCAGCTGATTTCTCTATGCTGACAATCATGTCATCTATGCTGATGATCATGCCATCACCACCCCAGTAGGGAGCTTTGAAACGGTTTCATCTATGCTGACAATCATGCCATCACCACCCAAGCAGGGAGCTTTGAAATGGTTGAACAGAAGTTCTCCAAAGCTTTAGGTGTGCTTACTGCCTATTACAGGGAAAACCAACTAATTCCTCTATGCTGACAATCATGCCATCTATGCTAACAACGTTTTTCGGAATGTTAGGAGAGTGGGAGCCGATCTAATATCTCTGGGGAGAGCATTCCATAGCCGAGGGGCCACCACTGAAAAGGCCCTGTCTCTTGTCCCTGCCAACCGAACCTGTGAAGAAGGTGGGACAGTGAGCAGGGCCTCTCCAGAAGATCTTAAATTCCTGGATGGTTCATAAGGAGAGATACGTTCGGACTGATAAGCAGGGCCAGAACCATTTAGGGCTTTATAGGCTAAAGCCAGCACTTTAAATTTGCAGCCCGAAAGACAGTAGCACCTGTCAAGTAGGAAATTTAGGTATTGCTTATACGGGGAGGCTAATTTAACTAATTTACGATGCCATAAAACTCTCTAGCAGCGTGCAAAAGAATGAAGAAGTACTTCTAGGTTCTTGTGGGTTTTTTCGGGCTATAGAGCCATGTTCTAGAGGCATTTCTCCTGATGTTTCACCTGCATCTATGGCAAGCATCCCCAGAGGTAGTGAGGTCTGTTGGAAATAGGAAAATGGGTTTATATATCTGTGGAATGACTGGGGTGGGGCAAAGAGCTCTTCCCTGCTGGAGCTAGGTGTGAATGTTACAGCTGATCACCTTTATTAGCATTTGAAGGCCTGCCTCAGCCTGGGAAAATCTGTTGCTGGGAGTTGTTAATCTGTGCCTGGAGACAGCAACCAAAAAGCCCACGATATGGTTCAGATATGTGGATGACACCTTCACCATTTGGAGCCATGGAGAAGAAGAACTCAACAGGTTCCTGGACCATCTCAACAGCATCCACCCAAACATATGGTTCAGAGATGTGGATGACACCTTCACCATTTGGAGCCATGGAGAAGAAGAACTCAACAGGTTCCTGGACCATCTCAACAGCATCCACCCAAACATATGGTTCAGAGATGTGGATGACACCTTCACCATTTGGAGCCATGGAGAAGAAGAACTCAACAGGTTCCTGGACCATCTCAACAGCATCCACCCAAACATATGGTTCAGAGATGTGGATGACACCTTCACCATTTGGAGCCATGGAGAAGAAGAACTCAACAGGTTCCTGGACCATCTCAACAGCATCCACCCAAACATATGGTTCAGAGATGTGGATGACACCTTCACCATTTGGAGCCATGGAGAAGAAGAACTCAACAGGTTCCTGGACCATCTCAACAGCATCCACCCAAACATATGGTTCAGAGATGTGGATGACACCTTCACCATTTGGAGCCATGGAGAAGAAGAACTCAACAGGTTCCTGGACCATCTCAACAGCATCCACCCAAACATATAGTTCAGATCTGTGGATGACACCTTCACCATTTGGAGCCATGGAGAAGAAGAACTCAACAGGTTCCTGGACCATCTCAACAGCATCCACCCAAACATCCAGTTCACTATGGAAGAAGAAAAGGAAGGGAGACTGCCTTTTCTAGATGTCCTAGTCATCCGCAAACCAGATCAACAATTGGGTCACACCGTCTACAGAAAACCCACACACACTGATAGATATTATCTACATCAAAACTCCAACCATCACCCAAGTCAAAAAAGAAGCCCCATTAAAGCCTTGGCAGACCGTGCAAAAAGAATCTGCGAAGCCCACCTCCTCCAAGATGGACTGAACCACCTCAACTGGGCTCTCCAGGCCAAGGGAGACTCCACCTCAGACATCAGAAGAGCTGCAAGACCACCGAGAAGAAGCCACGAGAGTCAAGATGAAGATCCACCCAGAGGAAAGGGGTTCTTGGCATACATCAAGGGAACCACTGACCGCAGAGGGAAGCTGATGAGGAAACACAACATACAAACTATCTCCAGACCCACCAAGAAAATCCAACCAATGCTCCGTTCAGCAAAGGACAAGAGGGATCCTCTCACCTCTGCAGGAGTCTACCGTGTACCATGCAGCTGTGGACAAGTCTACATAGGGACCACCAAACGCAGCATTGCCCAGACACGCATCAAGGAACATGAAAGGCACTGCAGACTCCTTCAACCAGAGAAGTCAGCCATAGCAGAGCACCTGATGAACCAGCCTGGACACAGCAGATTATTTGAGAACACAGAAATGCTGGACCACACCAACAACCACCATGTCAGGCTACACAGAGAAGCCACTGAAATCCACAAGCATGTGGACAATGTCAACAGAAAGGAAGAGACCATGAAAATGAACAAAATCTGGCTACCAGCATTAAAAAACTCTAAAATTATAACAGCTAAACAACAGAGAGGAAAAAACCAGGCACAGATTAACACCTCCCAGCAACAGATTTTCCCAGGCTCAGGCAGGCCTTCAAATGCTAATAAAGGTGATCAGCTAAACATTCACACCTAAGTGCAGCAGACAAGAGTCCTTTGCCCCACCCCAGCCATTCCACAGATATATAAACCCATATTCCTACTTCCAACAGACCTCACTACCTCTGAGGATGCTTGCCATAGATGCAGGCAAAACGTCAGGAGAAATGCCTCTAGAACATGGCTCTATAGCCCGAAAAAACCCACAAGAACCTAGTGATTCCAGCCATGAAAGCCTTCGACAAGAAGTACTTCATCTGTGTCACAAGTGGACGGTGATGCAACAGCTCCCCCGGTGGCCAGAATTCAAAAAAGCATACCCTCATGAAGCTGGAATGTTAAATAGCCTCTGTGTGTCTGTCTATATATGTTGTGTGTCTATGGCATTGAATGTTTGCCATGTATATGCGCATTGTTCCCTGTGGGTGAGTAGGGCGGAATATAAATACTGTAAATAATAATAATAATAATAATAATAATAATAATAATAATAATAATTAGACAAGGAAAATCTTGACCCGAAAACAAGTGCAATCACTGGAGTAGAGCTATGTCTATGGAAAACAGCAATTGTTCCCTGCTTCTGCCCGCATGACATATGGGGCAGTCATCACATCCCGGCAGGAACAATATATTCTCTGAAATTTCACATTTCTATTAACTCCCGACCGTTCCAGGCCAACGGGATAGATGGCTATTAGCAATTTCAGCCATAACTGCATCTCAGTCACACACTGTTCTCTGTCTAGGATTGCTGGATCGCTCTATATAATTGCCACAGAGCTATTGGGGTAAACCAGGCATGCGCAAACTTCAGACATCCAGGTGTTTTGGACTGCAACAAAGTTCAACAGTGACAAATGCAAGATACTCCACTTTGGCAGAAAAAATGAAATGCAAAGATACAGAATGGGGGACAATGCCTGGCTCGAGAGCAGTACGTGTGGAAAAGATCTTGGAGTCCTCGTGGACAGGAAGTTGAACATGAGCCAACAATGTGATGTGGCAGCAAAAAAAGCCAATGGGATTTTGGCCTGCATCAAGAGGAGCTTAGTGTCTAGATCTAGGGAAGTAATGCTACCCCTCTATTCTGCTTTGGTTAGACCACATCTGGAATATTGTGTCCAGTTCTGGGCACCACAATTCAAGAGAGATATTGACAAGCTGGAATGCGTGCAGAGGAGGACGACTCAAATGATCAAGGGTCTGGAGAACAAGCCCTATGAGGAGCGGCTTAAGGAGCTGGGCATGTTTAGCCTGAAGAAGAGAAGGCTGAGAGGAGACATGATAGCCATGTATAAATATGTGAGAGGAAGCCACAGGGAGGAGGAGGGAGCAAGCTTGTTTTCTGCTTCCTTGGAGACTAGGACGCAGTGGAACAATGGCTTCAAACTACAAGAGAGGAGATTCCATCTGAACATGAGGAAGAACTTCCTGACTGTGAGAGCCGTTCAGCAGTGGAACTCTCTGCCCCGGTGTGTGGTGGAGGCTCCTTCTTTGGAAGCTTTTAAACAGAGGCTGGATGGCCATCTGTCAGGGGTGATTTGAATGCAATATTCCTGCTTCTTGGCAGAATGGGGTTGGACTGGATGGCCCAGGAGGTCTCTTCCAACTCTTTGATTCTATGATTCTATGATTCTATGATTCTATGCTTAGTGTAATTCGAAATCACAAAATATTGAGTTATATTCTGAAGACTGAAGCTTCATCTCATTGTCATATAATACAGTTTGAAAATGCATTATAGGGTCAGTGTAAACTCATATAATGCAGTTTAACATATTCAAGTCAACTCTAACATTGTTGTTATTGTTGTTGCCATTTCTGACTTGTAGTGACTCTAACACAACCATCTTATGGGATTTTCTGCGGCTGAGAGTGTGTGACTCCTTCAAGATCACCACTGGATTTCCATAGCCAAGCAGGGAATCAAATCCTGGTCTCTAGAGTCATAATCCAATCCCACAATTCTGGGAAGTCAATCCATGCCTGGTGTAGACTTAGCTGAGGGTATACTTACTTTGCAGAATTAGTGCAGTTTGATGCCACTTTCACTCCAAGGACTTAATCCAGGAACTGGATTAAGGGGTCGCGGCATTAGGAAGGTTGAGAACCACTGTTGTAGAGCCATGGTTGGTTCAATCTTTTGGTGCAGAACCATGTGGACACAGAGGGCAGGTGGTATCCTCTGTGCACATTCAGACCACGCTCCATCTCATTGGTGCTTAGATTTCTTTGCACAGATTCCAAACCACTGATGCGCTAAACTCCACTTGGTAACAAGTTACTCAGTAGACTATGAAATGGACAAGAGCGTGTCATAAATAGAGTGCTAGCACTTACACAATCGCATTACTTTGTCGGCTGCCTCCCTTTGGAGAGCGTTGCGTTCATTTGCCTTCATGATGCTCAGAACGGCACCTGCGCGGAGGCTTTCATCCTAGGACGGTTCATTGAAATGGCACTGATAATAAAGGGAAGCCTGCCGAGAGAATCAACTCAATGCGGGGCGAGCCACAGCCGGCCCTTAACTTCGATTTAGCAATGAGTTCGCAGCTCTGGTTGGAGCCATCTGTCCCTCAACACACACGAAAAAAGATGAAGTGAAGGAGAAAATGTGGCTGAAGGAGAGAAAGAGATCCACCACTGGCTTCCTCTTAAATGTCAGAAGCAATCATCAAGGTCAAAATGCTCAGACATGAGCCAGGAATGTGATGTGGCGGCAAAAAAAGCCAATGGGATTTTGGCCTGCGTCAAGAGGAGCCTAGTGTCTAGATCTAGGGAAGTCATGCTCCCCATGCTCTATTCCGCCTTGGTTAGACCACATCTGAAATCACATTGTGTCCAGTTCTGGGCACCACAATTCAAGAGAGATATTGACTCTAAGCTGCAATGTGTCCAGAGGAGGGCGACTCAAAGGATCAAGGGTCTGGAGAACAAGCCCTATGAGGAGCGGCTTAAGGAGCTGGGCATGTTTAGCCTGAAGAAGAGAAGGCTGAGAGGAGATATGATGATAAAGGTATAAATATGTGAGAGGAAGCCACAGGGAGGAGGAGGGAGCAAGCTTGTTTTCTGCTTCCCTGGAGACTAGGACGCAATGGAAGAATGGCTCCAAACTACAAGAGAGGAGATTCCATCTGAACATGAGGAAGAACTTCCTGACTGTGAGAGCCGTTCAGCAGTGGAACTCTCTGCCCCGGAGTGTGGTGGAGGCTCCTTCTTTGGAAGCTTTTAAACAGAGTCTGGATGGCCATCTGTCGGGGGTGCTTTGAATGCAATATTCCTGCTTCTTGGCAGAATGGGGTTGGACTGGATGATGGCCCAGGAGGTCTCTTCCAACTCTTTGATTCTATGATTCTATGACTCTGGAGACAATTGAGGATGCTTGCCATAGATGCAGGCGAAACGTCAGGAGAGAATGCCTCTAGAACATGGCCATATAGCCCAAAAAACCTACAACAGCCCAATGTTATTTCTTACTCACCTCTCCTCATGGCTTAAGGTGGGTTATAGCATAATTAAAACACATAAATTAGTGCTTCTCAACCTGGGGTCAGGACCCTTGGGGGAGGGTCATGGGGGGTATCAGAGGGGTTGCCAAAAACCTCCAGGAAACACAGTATTTTCTGCTGGTCATGGGAGTTCTGTGTGCCAAGTTTGGTCCAATTCCATTGTTGGTGGAGTTCAGAATGCTCTTTGATTGTAGGTGAACTATAAGTCCCAGCAACTACAGCTACCAAATGTCAATGTCTGTTTTCCCCAAACTCCACCAGTGTTCACATTTCGACATATTGAGTATTCATAGAATCATAGAATCCTAGAATCAAAGAGTTGGAAGAGACCTCATGGGCCATCCAGTCCAACCCCATTCTGCCAAGAAGCAGGAATATTGCATTCAAAGCACCCCTGACAGATGGCCATCCAGCCTCTGCTTAAAAGCTTCCAAAGAAGGAGCCTCCACCACACTCCGGGGCAGAGAGTTCCACTGCTGAACGGCTCTCACAGTCAGGAAGTTCTTCCTCATGTTCAGATGGAATCTCCTCTCTTGTACTTTGAAGCCATTGTTCCACGTCCTAGTCTCCAAGGAAGCAGAAAACAAGCTTGCTCCCTCCTCCTCCCTGTGGCTTCGTCTCACATATTTATACATGGCTATCATATCTCCTCTCAGCCTTCTCTTCTTCAGGTAAACATGCCCAGCTCCTTAAGCCGCTCCTCATAGGGCTTGTTTTCCAGACCCTTGATCATTTGAGTCGCCCTCCTCTGGACACATTCCAGCTTAGAGTCAATATCTCTCTTGAATTGTGGTGCCCAGAATTGGACACAATATTCCAGATGTGGTCTAACCAAAACAGAATAGAGGGGTAGCATTACTTCCCTAATCATTCCAAGTTTGGTCCAGATCCATCATTGTTTGAGTCCGCAGTGCTCTTTGGATGGAGGTGAACTACAACTCCCAAACTCAAGGTCAATGCCCACCAAACCCTTCCAGTCTACAACATCAATGCCAACTTGCTTCCCTTGGAAAGAAAACGAAGAAGCAGCACATCTCCCTCTTGCTGAAAATCCCAAAGACATCCATCCGATCATTATGCCATCCGTGATACCCGCCACGTGGCTGTGGCAGCATCATAATCCCCCCCTAGAGCGACATGTTCCTGATTCCTCCGAGGTGCCATTTCCTAATAAAAGAACACACACCCTTGAACTTGTTTTACTGCCACTATTAACATTCGTGAATGCGCGGCGAAGGTTGAGGTGCCTCTTGGCGCCACGGGGAGAAAATGTTTAATTTGTCTCAGCCTCTGCCTTGCAACAGGAGAGAGAGAAAGGCAAAAAGAGATTGGGTTTGCTTTGGAACATTATATTTTATGGCACTTCCCTGCCTTGTGATTCTTAATTCAGGGGATTCCAGGTCTTTCGCTTCAACGCTCGCGGCAACACGGGATGGAGAAAGGACCGAGGATGAAGATGAGGATGGTAGCAAAGATGATGGTGGACACAGTAATTTGCACACCAATTTCCTCACTGAATCGAGACTCAAAGAAGTAGGGAAGAGTTGGGGATCTCCTCAAGCAGGGCCATATTTCCCTCCAGGGAGTAACAGGTGATGCGGAGCATCTTCCCCCCCCCCCCCCCAAGTATTTGTAGTTCGCCAAGGGCCGGACAATGGATTCTGTTGCTTCCTGACCCAGCACACATAACTGGGTTCCTGTTTTCTCTCTGTGAATTCTCTGGCTTGTGCACTGGACCCTGGCCCCTGATCAGGGAAATGTAGTTTCCCAAAGGACACTGCTTCACAGATCGCAACCTAGAAGCCCCCCCCCCTTTGAACTCTCTTGCTTGCCCTCTCCTATTGACTTTCTGCTCCACATCCCGGACTGTTTTCAGCCACACTTTTGGACTCAAACCTCGGACCAGGCTAGCTTGGAGGGACAAGCAGCCTCAGCCTACATGCGCCTTCACCAAGGAGAATATGATTCCAACAAGAATGAAATACATTTATTATTGTTGTCTTTAATAAACTTTGCTGGGTTGGGGATGGGGATTCATTTATGGAATGTATGAAGGATATGAAGCATGATGAAAAGTATATAATGGAAATCTATCATATGAAATGTACCCTGACCCTCTCCCCCACCTTTTCTCCCTCTGAACTTTGCCCCACTAAGAAGGAATGTGACCTGAGGTTACAGTTGGGGGAAATCCAATTTCCTCAGAAAAGACCCATTCATATTAACATTTTGCATGGACCGGGGTTGATTCTTATCTCGGGGCTCGTTTTCAGAGTTCAGACAATGACCCAGAGATAAGACAGCCGAAACCCGGAAAAGAGATTGATTAACTCAACTCATGGTGTAGCTCCTTTGTGTCAGGGTCTCCCTGTTTACAGAGTTTTGAGATCCAAATGCCATCAACAGCCCCCTTTTCACATCTCTACACATCCTCAATCAAGGAACCAGGAAGCTCTTTGTTTCTTCTGTCTGCCACCCCTTGACAAACACAAAGGCTCGGAATTCAGCTGGGGGACGCCTCCGGGGCGCCCCGCCTCCCCGTGGGCTGTCAAGCTGAGTCCCGCCTCCTGGCTGCTGATTGGACCATCTTCGGAGACGCTAGGAAGGCTCCAATTGGCCCCCTGGAAGCAGCAACACTCGCCGATTGGAGGAGAGGCGGGACATGCGGCCAGGCCTCCTCCCAGCTGTTCCAGGGCCAGCCAATCAGGGCGAAGCCAGCTGAGGGAGGGCGGGCGGGAGTTTCAACTGATTTTCCTTTGTTCTGTGTATAAATATGCCTAAAAATCACTGTAAAGCTATGCTTATGGTGGAATTATCCCTGTAACGCATCCTTTTCAGCTGAATCGCAGAAAATAAACGCCTCGGTCTCTGATACCTCTTCAAGCCTCTGGTGAGATTAATTCTTAGTATTTTTGCATCTTTGGATTGGCGTTCGCTGGCTGCTCACCAAGGTCAAAGACCCCCTTGGCGGTCTTCTGGGGCCTTCCTCGCTAGGAAAACCCCCCGAAAAGAGCTCGATATCACAGGCATGGTTACTAGGGGTTGGTGTAGACAGGAGTCAGTGAAGGACAGATCATGCCATTTCCTCTCCTTCAGGTTCAAGATCACCTCCTTATCCACAGATTGCCCTTGCGCTTTGCTACTCTGCTGCTGAATACGCATGCCCAGTGTGGAACACATCTCCCCACGCTTTGGCCTGCATCGAGAGGAGCCTAGTGTCTAGATCCAGGGATCCGGTTCTGGCCCAAGTTACCTATCTGATCGCATCTCTGCCTATGAACCCACCAGAACTTTGAGATCTTCCGGGGGGGGGGGGCTATCTCTCGATCCCGCCTGCTTCACAAGTACGGCTGGCGAGGACGAGAGATAGGGCCTTCTCGGTGGTGGCCCCTCAGCTGTGGAACGCCCTTCCCACGGACATTAGATCGGCTCCATCACTAATGGTATTCCGGAAAAAATTGAAAACCTGGTTATTTGAACAGGCGTTTGAATAGACAGTGCAATGAGTGTAATGAACATAGGAATGGAACAATGGATGACGAATCTGGATCATGTTTTTAGTTATGAGACGCCAGTGGATGGTTATTGTTGTTAACTGTTCAATGTGTTTAGGATGTTAATTGTTTTTATATACCGTGTTGTTGTAGCATTGAATTTTTGCTGTTCTTGTTGTTAACCACTGTGAGTCGCCTAGGGGCTGAGAACAGCGGTATACAAATAAAGTAAGTAAGTAAGTAAATAAATAAGTCATGCTCCCCATGGTCTATTTCGCCTTGGTTAGACCACTTTACCTGGAATATTGTGTCCAATTATGGGCACCACAATTCAAGAGAGATATTGACTCTAAGCTGGAATGTGTCCAGAGGAGGGCGACTCAAATGATCAAGGGTCTGGAGAACAAGCCCTATGAGGAGCGGCTTAAGGAGCTGGGCATGTTTACCCTGAAGAAGAGAAGGCTGAGAGGAGATATGATAGTCATGTATAATAAATATGTGAGAGGAAGCCACAGGGAGGAGGAGGGAGCAAGCTTCCTTTCTGCTTCCTTGGAGACTAGGATGCAATGGAACAATGGCTTCAAACTACAAGAGAGGAGATTCCATCTGAACATGAGGAAGAACTTCCTGACTGTGAGAGCCGTTCAGCAGTGGAACTCTCTGCCCCGGAGTGTGGTGGAGGCTCCTTCTTTGGAAGCTTTGAAACAGAGGCTGGATGGCCATCTGTCAGGGGTGATTTGAATGCAATATTCCTGCTTCTTGGCAGAATGGGGTTGGACTGGATGGCACATGAGGTCTCTTCCAACTCTTTGATTCTATGATTCTATGAAATGTCCATTTCTCTTGGGAATTGACTTTCAATCAATGGGGAGTTTTCCCATGATATCAGATTAGATCTCTGAATGGAGGGAGTGAAAGATAGATTAATTAGGTATTTGGAGATGCTCCATGAGAAGTCCTTGCAGTCCAGGTGCATCCGGCATGATCTCATGGCTTCTTGGTCGGGCTTGGGTTTAAATTGGTTTCTCTCAGAGGAGACAACATTGCCGTAAGGTGTGGGTTCCTGTCTCAACTCTTTGATTCTATGCTTCTATGCAGTCATGTCTATGGCCACACAACCTTGGAGGTGTCTATGGACAACGCCGGCTCTTCGGCTTAGAAATGGAGATGAGCACCACCCTGGACTTAATGTCAGGGGAGAAAACACTGCCATATTATTTATTTATTTATTTATCGTGTCATCAGCAACCATACCATTGTGTTACAATTCTAACAGAGCAAAACAAACACACAGATTAAAAAGAAAAAGAAAAAAAAACACACACATTTTGCAAATTTGGTATTTGGTTAAATGTCCTTTGACCAGTCTCTGTCCCCTTGGAGTGCCTCGGGTGTTGCCGCAAGAAGGTCCTCCATGGTGCATCATGTGGCAGGGCTCAGGTTGCATCGCAGTAGGTGGTCAGTGGTTTGCTCTTCTCCACACTCGCATGTCGAGGATTCCACTTTGTGGCCCCATTTCTGAAGGTTGGCTCTGCATCTCGTGGTGCCAGAGCGCAGTCTGTTCAGCGCCTTCCAAGTTGCCCCATCTTCTGTGTTCCCAGGGGGGAGTCTCTCATCTGTTATCACCCATGAATTGTGGTGCTGGGTTTGAGCCTGCCACTTTTGGACTCTCGCTTGCTGGGGTGTTCCAGCGAGTATCTCTGTAGATCTAAGAAAACTATTTCTAGACTTAAGTCGTTGACGTGCTGGCTGATACCCAAACAGGGGATGAGCTGGAGATGTGTCTGCCTTGGTCCTTTCACTGTTGGCTGCCACTTCCCGGCGGATGTCAGGTGGTGCAATGCCGGCTAAGCAGTGTAATTTCTCCAGTGGTGTAGGACGCAGACACCCCTTGATAATGTGGCATGTCTCATTAAGAGCCACATCCACTGTTTTAGTGTGGTGAGATGTGTTCCACACTGGGCATGCATACTCAGCAGCAGAGTAGCATAGCACAAGGGCAGATGTCTTCACTGTGTCTGGTTGTGATCCCCAGGTTGTGCCAGTCAGCTTTTGTATGATATTATTTCTAGTGCCCACTTTTTGCTTGATGTTCAGGCAGTGCTTCTTGTAGGTCAGAGCACGGTCCAGAGTGACTCCTTCCAGGTACTTGGGTGCGCTGCAATGCTCCAGTGGGATTGCTTCCCAGGTAATAATCCTCAGAGGTCGGGATGCTTCTCTGTTCTTGAGATGAAAGGCACATGTCTGTGTTTTAGATGGATTAGGGATCAGCTGGTTTTTCCTGTAATAGGCAGTAAGAGCACCTAGAGCTTTGGAGAGCTTCTGTTCAACCATCTCAAAGCTCCCTGCTTGAGCAGTAATGGATATAATCCAGTGCAAAGCAGATACTATGGGTTGTATATTGCAGGGTGAACCCAGCCTTGGTCAGCAGTCCATTCTTTGGTCAACGGAAGCGCAGGAGAAGGGAAGAGTCCGGAGAGCAAAAAGAGAAGGTTTTATTGGGCTAATGTTTGCATTTATTGTTGGTCAACCCTGTGATTTATCGAAGGCTGTAAAATACAACACTGCTGCGGAGACGCGTGTCTGATTAACAACACCCGATGCCGTTTGGTGCCGACAACTCCACGAACACCGCTCGTTGTGTAATTTTGCGATGAGGCGGAATTGTTCTATAACTTGGATATCGTGGAGGAAGCATCTCATCATTACATCTCTATTTTTTTCCCCCCTCTCCCTCGACTGTAAATTCAGTCGCGTCTCTTTCAGGCGGTGATTAAATTCCTGCTGTGACACACCGCGTATTTTGTGAATCTTTTCCACGTCAGGGATGTATTTATCATCCTCGAAGCTCCCATTATTTCCCCCAGTTATTATGTTAGTATAACGTGCGCTATATAAATAATGTAGAACACGGTCTCCGTGGTTTCCTCTCCTTCTCCTTCTTTGCTTTTGGCACCATTTTCGACAATCTCACCACCAATTGAGATTGGTGCAATTTTCAGGCATAGATTGCCCACAAACCATAAACAAAGCAGTCCCATACAAACCCACTATATCTTCATTTTTCTTTTTTAGATACTCTAAATGGCAACAGGATCTATCTCTCATTGTAAAAGATTTCATTCAAACCCTTTCTTTTCTCTGGCACAACCTGGGGATCACAACCAGACACAGTGAAGACATCTGCCCTTGCGCTGTGCTACTCTGCTGCTGAGTACGCATGCCCGGTGTGGAACACATCTCACCACACTAAAACAGTGGGTGTGGCTCTTAATGAGACATGCCGCATTATCACAGGGTGTCTGCGCCCTACACCACTGGAGAAATTACACTGCTTAGCCGGTATTGCACCACCTGACATCCGCCGGGAAGTAGCAGCCAATAGTGAAAGGACCAAGGCAGAGACATCTCCAGCCCATCCCCTGTTTGGGTATCAGCCAGCACGTGAATGACTTAAATCTAGAAATAGTTTTCTTAGATCTACAGAGACACTTGCTGGAACACCTCAGCAAGCGAGAGTCCAAAAGTGGCCGGCTCAAACCTAGAACCTCAATCAATGAGAGACTCCCCCTTGGGCACACGGAAGACTGGGCGACTTGGAAGGCGCTGAACAGACTGTGCTCTGGCACCACGAGATGCAGAGCCAACCTCCAGAAATGGGGCCACAAAGTGGAGTCCACGACATGCGATATTGAGAAGAGCCAACCACTGGCCACCTGCTGCAATGCACCCTGAGCCCTGCCACATGCGCCATGGAGGACCTTCTGATAGTAACCTGGAATCAGGTTCCGGCCCAGTGTACGGTTCCGGCCCAGTGTATTTGTCCGAACGGATCTCCCTCTACGTCCCACCTCGAAGTTTAAGATCTTCTGGGGAGGCCCTGCTCTCGACCCCGCCAGTCTCACAAGTGGGGCTGGCGGGGACGAGGAGCAGGGCCTTCTCAGTGGCGGCCCCCCGCCTGTGGAACTCACTCCCCGGGGAGATTAGATCGGCGACTTCCCTCCTAGCATTTAGGAAAAAACTAAAGACCTGGATGTGGGACCAAGCTTTTGGTCACTCTGACAACTAACTCAAGGACCTGGCGATAGACAAGGACAAACGGAGTAGAACGGATGTATGGACTCTGATATATGGACTCTGACATGAGATGGTTTTAGGTTTTATGATTCTACTATGTATTGATGTTTTAATCTAATTGCTGAATTGTTATATTTTTGGATTACTTGTTTGTGTGATTGGGCATCTAATTGTGCCCTCCCTGTAAGCCGCCCTGAGTCCCCCTCGGGGTGAGAAGGGCGGGGTATAAGTGAATGAAATAAATAAATAAATAAATAAATAAATAAATAAATAAATCACCAGCTTTCATTCTGGGAAAGTATCTTAAACAGGGTGTTTGAAGGCCAATCTTTGTCAGTGCAACTTCTGCATTTAACCTGGTAACTTCTTTCGAGTGCCTTGGCTTTTGGGCAATGTTCTTGGCTTCCTGGGACTCTGTGTGGAGTGCGGAGAAGAGCCAACCACTGACCACCTGCTGCAATGCACCCTGAGCCCTCCTGCCACATGCACAAGGGAGGACCTTCTTGCGGCAACACCAGAGGCACTCCACGTGGCCAGATACTGGTCAAAGGACATTTAATCAACTACCAAGCTTGCAAACTTTGTGTTTTGTCTGTCTGTTTGTTTGTTTGTGTTAAAAATGTAATACAAATGTCTGGTGGCTGATGACACGATAAATAAAGTAAACTTTAGACCAAACCTACAGAACGTATCTTGTTTGTAACTTGGGGTCTGACTATACTAATGTGTGTGTGTGAATGTGCCTGCCTATGGCTGTGTGCTGTGCCTTTGCACAACCGTAAGAGTATGTTTCCATCACTCCGGGGAGATGCCAGCGGGAAGCTCTCCCGAGGAAAGGACATTTCCGACGGTGAGCTTACGAAATCCCGTCTCCTATGGAGGGTTTCATCTCTTTGCACAATGGCGTGAGTCTCTGCCAAGGGCCTCCCCAGCAGAAAAGCCCTGCTTAGCTCCAGGAAGGAGGAACCCAGAAGAAAGAGAGGAGCAAACTCTGCGCCACGATGATGAAAGGCTTTGGCAGTCGCAACCGCCATTAATTGAGATTTAATGAATCATCAGCACCAGGCAACCACCTTCAGCCTCAATGAGCCTCGCAGCCTTTGAATGGATGCAAATCGGAATTTAATTCTGCCAGGGGAACACACACATTATGGCAGCAGTTGTATTATGGCCACCTCTACGACTGTATTGCTGCTCCTGACGCCTGGTACTCTCCCCAGGTTTATTTATGACTAGCTGCACCCAGCCTTCCCTCCTTCTTTTTCTCCTTCCTTCGCTCCCTCTTTCCTTCCTTCCCTTCTCTCCTTCCTTCTTTCTCTATCTCTTTCCTTCCTTTCCCCCTTTTTATTTTCCTTCTTCATCTCCTTTCTTCCTTTGCTCCCTTTCCTTCCTTCCCTTCTCTTCTTCCCTTCTCTCCTTCCTTCTTTCTCTATCTCTTTCCTTCCTTTCCCCCTTTTTATTTTCCTTCTTCCTCTCCTTTCTTCCTTTGCTCCCTTTTTCCTTCCTTCCCTTCTTTTCTTCCTTCTTTCTTTACCTCTGTCCTTCCTTTTCCCCTTTTTCTTTTCCTTCTTTCTCTCCTTTCTTCCTTTGCTCCCTTTCCTTCCTTCCCTTCTCTTCTTCCCTTCTCTCCTTCCTTCTTTCTCTACCTCTGTCCTTCCTTTCCCCCTTTTTCCTTTTCCTTCTTTCTCTCCTTTCTTCCTTTGCTCCCTTTCCTTCCTTCCCTTCTCTTCTTCCCTTCTCTCCTTCCTTCTTTCTCTACCTCTTTTCTTCCTTTTCCCCCTTTTCTTTTCCTTCTTTCTCTCCTTTCTTCCTTTGCTCCCTTTCCTTCCTTCCCTTCTCTTCTTCCCTTCTCTCCTTCCTTCTTTCTCTACCTCTTTTCTTCCTTTCCCCCCTTTTCTTTTCCTTCTTTCTCTCCTTTCTTCCTTTGCTCCCTCTTTCCTTCTTTCCCTTTTTTCCTTCTCTCCTTCCTTCCTTCTCTACCTCTTTCCCCCTTCCCTCCTTTTTCTTTTCCTTCTACTTTCTCTCCTTTCTTCCTTCTCTACCTCTTTCCTTCTTTCCCTTTTCTTCTTCCCTTCTCTCCTTCCTTTCATTCCTCCCCCTTTTTTTCTTTTCCTTCTACTTTCGCTCCCTTCTTCCTTCTCTACCTCTCTCCTTCCTTCCTTCCTTTGCTTTTTGCTTCCATCCTTCCTTCTCTCTTTCCTTCCCCCTTTCTCTCCTTTCTTCCTTCTCCACCTCTTTCCTTCCTTCGCTTTTTCTTTTCCTTCTCTTTCTCTCCTTTCTTCCTTCTCTACCTCTTTCCTTCTTTTGCTTTTTGCTTCCATCCTTCCTTTTCTCTCCTTTCTTCCTTCTCTCTTTCCTTACGTCCCCCTTTTTCTTTTCCTTCTCTCTTTCTCTCCTTTCTTTGCTTTTTGCTTCCATCCTCCCTTCTCTCTTCCCTTCTTTCCTTCCCTCCCTCTTTCTCTCCTTCTCTCGCTCCCTTTCCTTCCCTTTTTTCTTCCCTTCTCTCCTTCCTTCCTTCTGTTCCTCTTTACTTCCTTCCCCCCTTTTTTCCTTCTCTCTTTCTCCCCTTTCTTCCTTCTCTACCTCTTTCCTTCCTTCCTTCACCTTTTGCTTCCATCCTTCCTTCTCTCTTTCCTTCCCTCCCTCCATCCTTCCTTCCTTCCTTCCTTCCTTCCTTCCTTCCTTCCTTCCTTCCTTCCTTCCAGGCGGGGTCACGAGCAGGGCCTCTCCAGATGAACAAAGGGAACATATGGGTTCGTAGACAGAGATGCGGTCATGCAGGTAGGAAGGTCCCAAACCGTTTAGGACTTTGTAGGTAAGCACCTGAACCTTGAATTGGGACCGGAAAATGAATGGCAGCCAATGGATCTCCTTGAACAGGAGGGTTGACCTCTCTCTGTAAGGACCCCCAGTTAACATCCTGGCCACCGCCTGTTGGACCAGTTGGAATTTCTGAGCCGTTTTCAAGGGCAGCCCCACGTAGAGCGCATTACAGTAGTCCAATCTAGAGGTGACCAAGGCATGGACCACCCCGGCCAGATCAGCCTTCGCGAGGTACGGTTGCAGCTGGCGCACGAGTCTCAATTGTGCAAAAGCCCTCCCAGATACTGCCGACGCCTGAGCCTCAAGCGTGAGCGATGAATCCAGGAGGACTCCCAAACTGCGGACCTGTGCTTTCAAGGGGGAGTGTCACCCCATCCAACACAGGTTGCCACCCTATACCCCGGTCAGGTTTTCGATCGACCAGGAGGATCTCTGTCTTGTCGGGATTGATCTTCAGCTTGTTCCTCCTCATCCAGATAGACACAGCGGCCAGGCACTCGTCCAGCACCCGATGGGCTTCCTTGGAATTGGGTGGAAAAGAGTCGTAGAGTTGTGTGTCATCTGCGTAGAGGTGGCACCCAACTCCAAAACTCCGGATGACCTCTCCCAGCGGTTTCATGTAGATGTTGAAAAGCATGGGAGACAGAATAGATCCTTGCGGGACCCCACAGGTCAAAGGCCAGGGGTCCGAGCAGGCGTCTCCCAGCTTCACCATCTGGGATCGTCCCTCCAGGAAGGACCAGAGCCACAACAAAACCGTGCCTCCAAGACCCATCCCAGAGAGTCGGCCCAAAAGGATACCATGATCGATGGTATCGAAAGCCGCTGAGATGTCCAAGAGAACCAATAGAGTCACACTCCCCCTGTCCAGCTCTCTGCGGAGGTCATCCACCAAGGTGACCAAGGATGTCTCAGTGCCGTGGCCAGGCCTGAAACCAGACTGTGACTGATCTATGAAATCCTCAGATTGCCAAAAATCAACAGGAAGACTGAAAGCAGACATACACAACAATGTGTCCTCAAAAGCCTCCAGAAAGAGCAGGAATCATAGAATCATAGAATCAAAGAGTTGGAAGAGACCTCCTGGGCCATCATCCAGTCCAACCCCATTCTGCCAAGAAGCAGGAATATTGCATTCAAAGCACCCCTGACAGATGGCCATCCAGCCTCTGCTTAAAAGCTTCCAAAGAAGGAGCCTCCACCACACTCCGGGGCAGAGAGTTCCACCGCTGAACGGCTCTCACAGTCAGGAAGTTCTTCCTCATGTTCAGGTGGAATCTCCTCTCTTGTAGTTTGAAGCCATTTCTCCCTTGCGTCCTAGTCTCCAGGGAAGCAGAAAGGAAGCTTGCTCCCTCCTCTCTGTGGCTTCCTCTCACATATTTATACATGGCTATCATGTCTCCTCTCAGCCTTCTCTTCTTCAGGCTAAACATGCCCAGTTCCCTAAGCCGCTCCTCATAGGGCTTGTTCTCCAGACCCTTGACCATTTTAGTCGCCCTCCTCTGGATACATTCCAGCTTGTCAATCTCTCTCTTGAATTGTGGTGCCCAGAACTGGACACAGTATTCCAGATGTGGTCTAACCAAAGCAGAATAGAGGGGTAGCATTACTTCCTTAGATCTAGACACTATGCTCCTCTTGATGCAGGCCAAAATCCCATTGGCTTTTTTTGCCGCCACATCACATTCCTGGCTCATGTTTAACTTGTTGTCCACGAGGACTCCAAGATCTTTTTCACACATACTGCTCTCGAGCCAGGCATTGTCCCCCATTCTGTATCCTTGCATTTCATTTTTCCTGCCAAAGTGGAGTATCTTGCATTTGTCACTGTTGAACTTCATTTTATTAGTTTTGGACCATCATTTCTCTACTCTGTCAAGATCGTTTTGAATTCTGCTCCTGTCCTCTGGACTATTGGCTCTCCCTCCCAATTTGGTCCCGTCTGCAAACTTGATGATCCTGCCTTCTAGCCCTTCATCTAAGTCATGAATGGAGATCCTGAACAGGACCGGGCCCAGGACGGAACCCTGCTGAGGGCACTCCACTTGTCACTTCTTTCCAAGATGAAGAGTAAGCATTACTGAGCACTCTCTGTGTTCGTCCACTTAACCAATTACAGATCCACCTCACCGTAGTTTTGCCTCGCCCACATTGGACTAGTTTCCTTGCCAGAAGGTCATGGGGGACCTTGTCAAAGAAGGCCTTCCTGACATCCAGACACGCTCCATCCACGGCATCATTCCCCGCATCTACCCAGCTTGTAGCTCTATCGAAGAAAGAGATCAGATTCAATGATCTCTTCAATGCAGACCCCTTCCAAGGGTGGGCTCTCCTCCCCCTTCCTCCTCTCTCCACTCATTCGGCATCATTTCACAACCTTCTAGAGATGCCTAATAATAACCAAGTGCTGCCAGATCAGCCCAAAACAGATGGTGGGTTCAAGCCAGGGTGAGCCCAAAATGCAACGAGACCTCTCTCCTGCTGCTGACCTGCAATCCTTTCCACTTCCCTGCCTTGTCAGAGTTTGACCTCCGGGCGAAAAAGGAGGGGAACTCCACGGCACGACTCGGCTGGCCTTGCCCTCTGCGCCCACGCCAGGGGAACAGACGGGCGTCCGCGTTTTGCCAGGAGATGGGTCTCCATCTGCCTGGATGGCGTGGTGCCCGCTCACAAGTTGTCAGACAGCATCCCGGGTGCCAAGAGAGCATGAAGCCGAGCAGGCCGCGCATGCCAGCGCATTCCCTTCTGCATGGATTCCCTCTCTGCTTGGGCAGCATCAACGCTATGGCCTCCCTGGCTCACTCCGCGATGGAGAATATCCAGTGCGTACTTTTGGCAAGGAATGGGGGAAGGATCTGGTTTCAGCCTGCTCTGGTCCACACTTTTTGGAGGGTTCTTGATATGATTACTGTACGGGCCGTTCCCCCTGAGTTAAAAACGTCCGTCTTACAAACAATTGTGAATTGCACCAGGATTGTGGCACAAGCTGCATTAAGATCACTACTGACCGAAAGGTCATGAGTTTGAAGCCAGCCCGGGTCGGAGTGAGCTTCTGGCCAATTGTGTAGCTTGTTGTCGACCTTTGCAATCCGAAAGACAGTTGCATCTGCCAAGTAAGAAATTTAGGTATCACCTATGTGTGCAGAGGCTAACTTAACTAATTTACGATGAGTTAATTTAACCTCCCCACACCTTATTTTCAGATGCAACTGTCTTTCGGGTTGCAAAGGTCGACAACAGGCTACACACAATTGGTTGGAAACCCACTCCAACCCGGGCTGGCTTCGAACTCATGACCTTTTGGTCAGAGTGATCTTAATGCAGCTGACCCTCAGCCAGCTGCGCCACAATCCTGGTGCTTTGGCCTGGTTACCTCTTCTTGTCTTTCTTTGGCCTGCCCACTTTGGCAATAACCCCACTGCTTGCTCATTCCCTGTGGAAGATGCAGATGACACCAAATTGGGAGGGATAGCCAATAGTCCAGAGGACAGGAGCAGAATTCAAAGCGATCTTGACAGATTAGAGAGATGGGCCAAAACTAACAAAATGAAGTTCAACAGTGACAAATGCAAGATACTCCACTTTGGCAGAAAAAACGAAATGCAAAGATACAGAATGGGGGACAATGCCTGGCTCGAGAGCAGTACGTGTGAAAAAGATCTTGGAGTCCTCGTGGACAGGAAGTTAAACATGAGCCAACAATGTGATGTGGCGGCAAAAAAAGCCAATGGGATGTTGGCCTGCATCAAGAGGAGCCTAGTGTCTAGATCTAGGGAAGTCATGCTCCCCATGCTCCATTCTGCTTTGGTTAGACCACACCTGGAATATTGTGTCCAATTCTGGGCACCACAATTCAAGAGAGATATGGACAAGCTGGAATGTGTCCAGAGGAGGGCGACTCAAATGATCAAGGGTCTGGAGAACAAGCCCTATGAGGAGCAGCTTAAGGAGCTGGGCATGTTTAGCCTGAAGAAGAGAAGGCTGAGAGGAGATATGATAGCCATGTATAAATATGTGAGAGGAAGTCACAGGGAGGAGGAGGAGGGAGCAAGCTTGTTTTCTGCTTCCTTGGAGACTGGGACGCAATGGAACAATGGCTTCAAACTACAAGAGAGGAGATTCCATCTGAACATGAGGAAGAACTTCCTGACTGTGAGAGCCGTTCAGCAGTGGAACTCTCTGCCCCAGAGTGTAGTGGAGGCTCCTTCTTTGGAAGCTTTTAAGCAGAGGCTGGATGGCCATCTGTCAGGGGTGATTTGAATGCAATATTCCTGCTTCTTGGCAGAATGGGTTTGGACTGGATGGCCCAGGAGGTCTCTTCCAACTCTTTGATTCTATGATTCTATGATTCTATGCCTTCAAGACCTCGTCCTTTGCTCAACGGTCTTTCGCACCACCCTGTAATTTCCCTCCCGGCCTCTTCCTCAGCAAGGCTCAACCACAATTGCAGGGCGAGGAAGACACAGCAAGCAAACCTGAGCAAACAAACAGACAAACAGGCACTCCTTCCTCGGCCCTTGCCCTTCCTCTGCCCCCTTCTTTGCACGCTTCCAGAGCTTTGAAGATGTGCCCCTAGGCATGAATTGCCGGTCTCCGCATCCGCTCTCGCCATCCCTAGAAGAACGGCTGCTGTTTATAGATTTACCTTTGCCTTTTGGACACATCTTCCTGGCAGGATATGGAGGGTGACTAAGTAATCCCATAGGGACGAGAAGGAGGAAGTGCGGGTGGAGAGTAAATATTGGTTTGCAGGGCCAAGCTGCCCGCCTCCGTGTCTTTGGAACCGGCCTTCTCTCCTTGTTTTGACCCAAAATACACTGAGACGTGGACCAGGAGAAAGAGAAACGTGAAACATAGAGAAAGGAAGAAGGAGAAGAGCCGTTCTGAGGAGGAGGAGGTGGATTTCAAGGTGGGAAAGGAACACGTTGTACGTTGGCTGCAAAAGATGGCTCTTTGTTTTGTTTTGACACGAAGCTGGGTGCAAATTTATGCGTGTATGGATCTCTTTCCCTGAGCAGAAACACACCTCCCACTCGTGCCTCCTTCCAAGGAGCAGACAACCACGGAGGGAGGAAAATATCCTGAAAACAAGAAGATCTCCAGGCTCGGAGATGTATCAAGGCCAACCGACATGTGCCCGACGTGTGTGTTGAAGGCAAACAAGGCATTCAGCAAAAGAAGAGACTCGAAAGCTGCTTCAAAACAGACATATTTTCCAGCCCTGGAGGGAAATAGGCAGGGAAATAATCTATTCTCTCCAAAGCTTGAGGTGCTCTTACTACCTATTACAGGGAAAACCAGCTGATTCCTCTATACTGACGATCATGCCATTACCGCCCAAGTAGGGAGCTTTGAAATGGTTTCATCTATGCTGACGATCATGCCATCACCACCCAAGCAGGAGCTTTGAAATGGTTGAACAGAAGCTCTCCAAAGCTTTAGGTGCTCTTACTGGCTATCACAGGGAAAACCAGCTCTATGCTGATTCCTCTATGCTGACAATCATGTCATCACCTCCCAAGTAGGGAGCTTTGAAATGATTTCATCTATGCTGATGATCATGCCATCACCGCCCAAGCAGAGAGCTTTGAGATGGTTGAACAGAAGCTCTCCAAAGCTTTACATGCTCTTACTGCCTATTACAGGGAAAACCAGCTGATTCCTCTATGCTGACAATCATGCCATCTATGCTGACAATCATGCTATCACCACCCAAGTAGGGAGCTTTGAAATGGTTTCATCTATGATGACGATCATGCCATCACCGTCCAAGCAGGGAGCTTTGAAACGGTTTAACAGAAGCTCTCCAACACTTTAGGTGCTCTTACTACCTATTACAGGGAAAACCAGCTGATTTGTCTATGCTGATGATCATGCCATCTATGCTGACAATCATGTCATCACCGCCCAAGTAGGGAGCTTTGAGATGGTTGAACAGAAGCTCTCTGAAGCTTTAGGTGCTCTTACTAACTGTTACAGGGAAAACCAGCTGATTCCTCTATACTGACGATCATGCCATCTATGCTGACGATCATGCCATCACCACCCAAGTAGGGAGCTTTGAAATGGTTTCATCTATGATGACGATCATGCCATCACCTCCCAAGTAGGGACCTTTGAAATGGTTTCATCTATGCTGACAATCATGCCATCACCACCCAAGTAGGGAGCTTTGAAATGGTTTCATCTATGATGACGATCATGCCATCACCGCCCAAGCAGGGAGCTTTGAAATGGTTTCATCTATGCTGACGATCATGCCATCACCGCCCAAGCAGGGAGCTTTGAAATGGTTTCATCTATGCTGACGATCATGCCATCACCGTCCAAGCAGGGAGTTTTGAAGTGGTTGAACAGAAGCTCTCCAAAGCTTTACATGCTCTTACTACCTATCACAGGGAAAACCAGCTGATTCCTCTATGCTGACAATCATGCCATCATCGCCCAAGTAGGGAGCTTTGAAATGGTTTCATCTATGATGACGATCATGCCATCACCTCCCAAGTAGGGACCTTTGAAATGGTTTCATCTATGCTGATGATCATGCCACCACCACCCAAGTAGGGAGCTTTGAAATGGTTTCATCTATGCTGATGATCATGCCACCACCGCCCAAGTAGGGAGCTTTGAAATGTTTTCATCTATGATGACGATCATGCCATCACCTCCCAAGTAGGGAGCTTTGAAATGGTTTCATCTATGCTGACGATCATGCCATCACCACCCCAGTAGGGAGCTTTGAAATGGTTGCATCTATGCTGACGATCATGCCACCACCGCCCAAGTAGGGAGCTTTGAAATGGTTTCATCTATGCTGATGATCATGCCACCACCGCCCAAGTAGGGAGCTTTGAAATGGTTTCATCTATGCTGACGATCATGCCACCACCACCCAAGTAGGGAGCTTTGAAATGGTTTCATCTATGCTGATGATCATGCCACCACCGCCCAAGTAGGGAGCTTTGAAATGGTTTCATCTATGCTGACGATCATGCCATCACCGTCCAAGCAGGGAGCTTTGAAGTGGTTGAACAGAAGCCCTCCAAAGCTTTAGGTGCTCTTACTACCTATTACAGGGAAAACCAGCTGATTCCTCTATACTGACGATCATGCCATCTATGCTGACGATCATGCCATCACCACCCAAGTAGGGAGCTTTGAAATGGTTTCATCTATGATGACAATCATGCCATCACCTCCCAAGTAGGGACCTTTGAAATGGTTTCATCTATGCTGACGATCATGCCATCACTGCCCATGCAGGGAGCTTTGAAATGGTTTGATCTATGCTGACGATCATGCCATCACCGCCCAAGCAGGGAGCTTTGAGATGGTTGAACAGAAGCTCTCCAAAGCTTTACATGCTCTTACTACCTATCACAGGGAAAACCAGCTGATTCCTCTATGCCGACAATCATGCCATCTATGCTGACAATCATGCCATCACCACCCAAGTAGGGAGCTTTGAAATGGTTTCATCTATGCTGACAATCATGCCATCACCGCCCAAGTAGGGAGCTTTGAAATGGTTTCATCTATGCTGACGATCATGCCATCACCACCCAAGCAGGGAGCTTTGAAATGGTTTCATCTATGCTGACAATCATGCCATCACCGTCCAAGCAGGGAGCTTTGAAGTGGTTGAACAGAAGCCCTCCAAAGCTTTAGGTGCTCTTACTACCTATTATAGGGAAAACCAGCTGATTCCTCTATGCCAACGATCATGCCATCACCGCCCAAGCAGGGAGCTTTGAAATGGTTGAACAGAAGTTCTCCGAAGCTTTAGGTGCTCTTACTGCCTATTACAGGGATAACCAGCTGATTCCTCTATGCTGATGATCATGCCATCTATGTTGATGATCATGCCATCACCGCCCAAGTAGGGAGCTTTGAAATGGTTTCATCTATGCTGACGATCATGCCATCACCGCCCAAGCAGGGAGCTTTGAAATGACTGAACAGAAGCTCTCCAAAGCTTTAGGTGCTCTTACTGCCTATTACATGGAAAACCAACTGATTCCTCTATGCTGATGATCATGCCATCACCGCCCAAGTAGGGAGCTTTGAAATGGTTGAACAGAAGCTCTCCAAAGCCCGAGGTGCTCTTACTGCCTATTACAGGGAAAACCAGCTGATTCCTCTATGCTGACGATCATGCCATCTATGCTGACGATCATGCCATCACCGCCCAAGTAGGGAGCTTTGAAATGGTGGAACAGAAGCGCTCCAAAGCTTCAGGTGCTCTTACTACCTATTACAGGGAAAACGGCTGAGTTTGATTCGGGGGGGGGGAGTTTAATTTGGGGGGGGATGAGTTTGATTCGGGGGGGGCTGGGTTTTATTGGGGGGGTTGAGTTTTATTGGGGGGGTGAGTTTTATGGGGGGGCTGAGTTTGATTCCGGGGAGGGGGGGGGGTTGAATTTGATTCCGGGGGTTGGGCTGAGTTTGATTCAGGGGGGGGGGGGGTTGAGTTTTATTGGGGGGGGGTGAGTTTTATGGGGGGGCTGAGTTTGATTCTGGGGGGGGGCTGAATTTGATTCCAGGGGTTGGGCTGAGTTTGATTCGGGGGGGGGGGGGTTGAGTTTTATGGGGGGGGGGTGAGTTTTATGGGGGGAGGCTGAGTTTGATTCCAGGGGGGGCTGAATTTGATTCTGGGGGTTGGGCTGAGTTTGATTCGGGGGGGGGTTGAGTTTTATTGGGGGGGTGAGTTTTATGGGGGGGCTGAGTTTGATTCCGGGGGGCTGAATTTGATTTGGGGGCGGGGCTGAGTTTGATTCCAGGGGGGCTGAATTTGATGGGGGGGGGGCTGAGTTTGATTCCGGGGGAAGGGGGCTGAGGATCTACCCTAGCAAACAAACCTTTTGTATCGTTATCCCAATATACCCATGCGTATGGGATATATTGAGCATGGTGATCTGATCATGATATGAATAAACCTAACAGACCAACGAGTGAGCATCACTCATAAACCCCTCCCAAAAATAGCAGAAAGGACTTAATAACCCAAAAAAACTAAATGACGATACAGCGCATGTGCGAAAACAACAGCTCCCAGCAGGCATGTAGCCGGGGGGGGGGGGGGCTTGAGGGGTTTCAGCCCCCCCCCCCCAAATTCTCAGGGTGGTCGGCTGAAACCCCTCAAGCCCCCCCGGCTACATGCCTGCTGGGAACAGTTGTTTTCGCACATGCGCTGTATCGTCATTTAGTTTTTTTGGGTTATTAAGTCCTTTCTGCTATTTTTGGGAGGGGTTTATGAGTGATGCTCACTCATTGGTCTGTTAGGGGTATAGTGTCCACATTTTGTGTCAATTCATCCAGTGGTTTTTGCGTTATGTCAATCCCACAAACAAACGTGACATTTTTATTTATATAGATAACTCTATTCTCAATTTGCTTCTGAGACGATAAATAAAAAAACCCAGTTTTCCTGCTAGGATTTGCATGTGTTGTTTACAAACACAGAGCAACTCCCAAGGCCTGAGAATCAATGTTAGATTCGAGAGAACACAACTATCACAAACATGCTGAATTGTACACTCCAAAATTTGGTGAGTCTCGCTTTGGACGCTTTCCTGCCAAGTGTATCAAGTCTGGCAGAGAGAAATCTCAAATGCGTGCAGAGCATGGCAATATATTACACAAAGCTCCACACTAATTGTTGGTTTGATGTGTATTTTCCTCCCCTGCAATGTTAGAAACTCCTCCAGAGTTTCCAGGAATCCGGCTCATTTGGGGTTGATTAATGCGGAATTAGCCAAAAGAATTTACATTGGGCAACGGGATTTGTAAACAGCGCGGGCTCACCCGGCAACCTTTTAGAGGCAATTATTTCAGGAGGGACCTTGTAAGCCTTCCGATCAAGGGAATCTCTGCAGCGAGCTGGGCTTTGCTCATCACAGGAACGAACACGCTTCCGTCCTTTCTGGCCTGCTTGCAGCTTGATTCCGGATTTCAATGTACAGAGCAATTACCCAGTCTCTTGCTAAGCCAGGTTGCATTTAAACAACAGAGTTAATGCAGTTTGACACCACTTTTGACTCACAAGGCTCAACACTATGGAATCCTAGCATTAAAGGCATTAAAGGCATTTTAAAACTATAACGTCCACAATTCTATAGCATTAAGACACAGGGTTGTTGTAGGTTTTTCCGGGCTATATGGCCATGTTCTAGAGGCATTCTCTCCTGACATTTCGCCTGCATCTATGGCAAGCACCCTCAAAGGTAGTGAGGTCTGTTGGAAGTAGGAAAAAGGGTTTATATATCTGTGGAATGACCAGGGTGGGACAAAGGACACCTAGCTCCAGCAGACAAGAGTCCTTTGTCCCACCCTGGCCATTCCACAGATCTATCAACCCTTTTTCCTACTTCAAACAGACCTCACACTACCTCTGAGGATGCTTGCCATAGATGCAGGCGAAACGACAGGAGAGAATGCCTCTAGACCATGGCCATACAGCCCAAAAAAACCTACAACAACCCAGTGATTCCGGCCATGAAAACCTTCGAAAATACATAGAAAAATACAAAAAGCCATCGAAAAGGCACGAAATATACTGTGTGGATGATGAGACACAAAGAAATCATTTCTGAAGATCTCAAACATGTGTCGGTTCACTCAGGACAGCAAAGTCAATCCTCTCTCTCCCTATATACACACATATACAGCGCTCTACATGGGGCTGCCCTTGAAGACGGCTCGGAAACTTCAATTGGTCCAGCGGGCAGCAGCTAGGATGCTAACTGGAGCTCATTATCAGGAGAGGTCAACCCTCCTGTTCAAGGAGCTCCACTGGCTGCCATTTATTTTCCGAGCCCAATTCAAGGTGCAGGTGCTCACCTACAAAGTCCTGAACGGTTTGGGACCACCCTACCTGCGTGACTGCATCTCCATCTACGAACCTACACGCTCTCTCCGGTCATCTGGGGAGGCCCTGCTCGTGATCCCACCCACGTCGCAAGCGGGCTTGGCGGGGACACGGGACAGGGCCTTCTCTGTGGCGGCCCCCCGACTTTGGAATGCCCTTCCAAAAGAGCTTCGTCAGGCCCCTACTCTAGCAGTTTTCAGAAGGAACCTAAAAACTTGGCTGTTCCGATGTGCCTTCGCAGATTAGGAATCCCCCATCCCAAGTCCTAGATGCACTTTAGCACAACTATTGTTGCTGCACACCGCACTTTTAATCTTATGTTCCTCCTGCCATCTCAGCACTTTTAACCCTGTACCCCATTGCGCTCGCCGAACCAGTTTTAATAGTGTCTTGATGTATTGTCATTGTGGTTATTTTGCTTAATTGTTTTGATTTGCTTTGTTTATTGTTGTGTTATGTTTTCTATTGTATTGTATTTGAGGCTTCGGCCCGTGTAAGCCGCATCGAGTCCTTCGGGAGATGCTAGCGGGGTACAAATAAAGATAATAATAATAATAATAATAATAATAATAATAATATACATGTTCACATGCTCCCCTGAACGTATGGGTATGCACAGAGCACTCTGAGCATGCACACCGCTTTTTCACATCAACGTGAGGCGTGCATGCATGCTTCCTCGGTCTCACCAGTTCTCATTGGAGGCTGTAAACATGGCAGCCTCCCGCAGCCTTCCTTCACGAAGCCGATGATTTGACAGGGAAATGAGGAATGCTAAACAGACACACTTGAAACCACTTATCTTCCCGACTCCTTTGCTTTGTGTGCCCACTTAAAGGGAGTCGATAATTGAAATTCCATACAGGAGGAACGGAGCACGGAAATGAGTTTATGATTCGGGCGATGCCTTGACACCAATACTGAATGGGTTCATTAAACCTTCGGCAGCCTCCAGTGATTTGCCCAAACCAGCGCAATAAAACTACCTTGCCTTCCCTTTGCTGATGGGCCTCCTTGAAAGGTCCATTCCGCTTCCTGTTACACTCTTCTGCTTCTATCGGATTCTGCTAATATGGAAGGCCAATCCCTCCTGGGTTGCAATCAGGAGAAAAAAATCCTTCCTATGCAGCCTTCCCATGCTTTTCTATTTCTCCTGCTGCCTTCGTTCTCTAGGAATTACCGCTACATGTTTGGAAAGATATAAGAACTCAAGAACACATTTTGCTAGGGAGATGGCGGTCTTCAGAAGGCATCTGCTCCAGGCTTTCTTCCATCTTCCCATCCAATTTCATTCTGGAGATCCATGCATGTTTTTTTTGTTGTCAAAGGCTTTCATGGCTGGAATCACTGGGTTGTTGTTATTTATCAATCCATCCATCCATCCATCCTTCCATCTATCAGTCCGTCCGTCCGTCCATCCATCCATCTTCTTCTTTCTAAGCCATTTTCCCAATAGAGCAGTTAGCATTGTGAGTGTCGTTTCCACAAGGCTTTGTTTTGGGCATCTTCAGGTCTCAGGCTGGCAGTACGCATGTTTTCAATGATGGTGTCCATCCATCTTTCTCTTTGGCTTTTGTCCACATGGTCACCATCCTGCAATCTCCAAATGTAGTGCTGTAGTATCTGTCCATCAATCAATCCATCCATCCATCCATCCATCCATCCATCCATCCATCCATCTTCTTCTTTCTAAGCCATTTTCCCAATAGAGCAGTTAGCATTGTGAGTGTCATTTCCACAAGGCTTTGTTTTGGGCATCCTCAGGTCTCAGGTTGGCAGTACACATGTTTTCATTGATGGTGTCCATCCATCTTTTCTTTGGCTTTTGTCCACATGGCCACCATCCTGCAATCTCCAAATGTTGTGCTGTAGTATCTGTCCATTAATCCATCCATACATCCATCCATCTTCTTTCTAAGCCATTTTCCCAGTGGAGGGGTGAGCAATATGAGTGTCGTTTCCACAGGGCTTTGTTTTGGGCATCCTCGGGGCTTAGGTTGGCACCACGCAGGTCTTCGTTGATGGTATCCATCCACCTTTTCTTTGGCCTTTGTCCACATGGTCAGCATCCTGCAATCTCCCAATGTAGTCCTGTAGTATCCATCTATCTATCCATCCACCCATCTATTCATCCATCTGACAGTCCATCCATCCATCCATCCATCCATCTATCAGTCCATCCATCCATCCACCCATCTTCTTCTTTCTAAGCCATTTTCCCAATAGAGCAGTTAGCATTGTGACTGTTGTTTCCACAAGGCTTTGTTTTGGACATCCTCAGGTCTCAGGCTGGCAATACGCATGTCTTCATTGATGGTGTCCATCCATCTTTTCTTTGGCTTTTGTCCACGTGGTCACCATCCTGCAATCTCCAAATGTAGTGCTGTAGTATCTGTCCATCCATCCATCCATCCATCCATTCGTCCATCTGTCTGTCCGTTTGTCCGTCCGTCCGTCCATCCATCCATCTTCTTCTTTCTAAGCCATTTTCCCAATAGAGGGGCTAGCATTGTGACTATTGTTTCCACAGGGCTTTGTTTTGGACATCCTCAGGTCTCAGGTTGGCAGTATGCATGTCTTCATTGATGGTGTCCATCCATGTTTTCTTTGGCCTTTGTCCACGTGGTCAGTACCCTGCAATCTCCAAATGTAGTGCTGTAGTATCTGACCATCCATACATCCATCCATCCATTTATCTGTCTATCTATCTATCTATCTATCTATCTATCCATCTGTCCATCCACCCACTCATCCATCCATCCATTGATGGTGTCCATACATCTTTTCTTTGGCCTTTGTCCACATGGTAAGCATCCTGCAATCTCTAAATGTAGTGCTGTAGTATTTGTCCATCATCCATCCATCCATTCATCCATCCATCTTCTTCTTTCTATGCTATTTTCCCAATGGAGGGGTGAGCATTGTGAGTGTCATTTCCACAAGGCTTTGTTTTGGACATCCTCAGGTCTCTGGCTGGCAATACGCATGTTTTCATTGATGGTGTCCATCCATCTTTCCGTTGGCCTATGTCCTCATGGTCAGCATCCTGCAGTCCCCAAATGTAGTGCTGTAGTATTTGTCCATCATCCATCCATCCATCAATCCATTTATCCATCAGCGGGAGCACGGGGGTGGTGAGGGAAGCTTTGTGCAAGGCAAAGCCTTGCAGGAAGAGACCCTCGCCTTTCCCCACACCCGTGCCAATCGGTGGGAGCGCGAGGGCGGCAAGAGAGGCTTTGTGCAAGGCAAGGCACAAGCCATTTTGTGTAGGCAGAGGGGGCGGGGCCAACCAAGGCGCCTTCGTGACCCCCAGAAAATGGCCCAGCAACCCCCCTGGGGGTCGCGACCCCCAGGTTGAGAACCGCTGCCTTATATAATCAATTAGTAAAGCATGTAATGAGTTAAACAATCTGAAATGCTCCAAATTCCGAAATTGGATGAGATAGTGACGCCTTTGCTTTCTAGTGGGTCAATCTACACAAACTTTGTGTCATACACAAAATTATTAAAAACATTGCATATAAAAGTAGCCTCAGGGTATTTATATAAGGTAGTTATGAAACAAAAATGAATTCTGTGTTGGAATTTTGGTCCCACCTTCAAGATATTTCATTGTATACATGCAAACTTTCCCAAATCCAAAGAACGTTTCTAATTCCAAGCATTCCAAGTGTTGTTGTTGTTGTTGTTTACCCTGATCTGACCCAAAACATCACCCTCAGGGGCTGATCCTTATATCATGCTAAAGAAACCATCATGAAATTGGGTTGCATTTTGTCATTTCCCATTTGGGCCACAGCTTGGCTGAGAAGGACCCTGATCCTTGGTGATGGTCCTCAGAGAGGACATGTTGCCAAAGTTCTCATTTCACTTTGAAAACAACACTGACAAGAAGAAACATAGATTTTTCCCCACTTACTTCATTGGCTTAAATAAGGCTTGTCCGTAGTTCTGGAATGTCATGATCAGCTTGAGTTGGGTGCCTCCCGATTTCATCGCTGTAGGGAGAAAAGGAAGACAAATGACTCAACTCCAAAACAGAGGTCCACCTGGTAACGGTCATGCTAAAAGATTGCTGATAACTTCATGTGAAATAACTCAGTGCAGTGATTTAATTTTGGCGCTGGGATGCTTGGATGGAGACCAGAATTCACACCTTTGCTCAGCCATGGAAACCCAGAAGATGACCTTGGGCAAGTAACAGAACCCATCTTGTCAACAAAACTCTAGATCAGTGGTTCTCAACTTGTGGTCCCTGTGTGTTTTGGCTACAACTCCCAGAAGTCCCAGCCAGTTTACCAACTGTTAGGGTTTCTGGGAGTTGTAGGCCAAAACATCTGGGGACCCACAGATTGAGATCCACTGTTCTAGAATAGGGCCTCCAGTTGTTTGGGTCTCCAACTCCCAGAAGCCCTAAGAAGCTTGTTCAATTGTCAGGAATTTTGGGAGTTGAAGGCCCAAGCAGCTGGAGGGCCGCAGTTTGAGGGTTCCTGAATTGCACTCTACATGCTACCAGACCTCAAATTGTAGACCAGGTTGGTTATCACCTCCCTTCAAGTCAACTTCAGGAGACCCTATCCTAGAACAGTGGTTCTCAACCTGTGGGTCCCCAGATGTTTTGGCCTTCAACTCTCAGAAATCCTAAGAACTGGTAAACTAGTTGGGACTTCTAGGAGTTGAAGGCCAAAACATCTGGGGACCCACAGGTTGAGAACCACTGTTCTAGGATAGGGTCTCCAGAAGTCAAAGTTGACTTGAAGGCATGCGAGTTCCCGAGGGGAGAAGGGTGGATACTGTGTTTTCTGATGGTCTTTGGCGACCCCTCTGACACCCCCTCAGGGGTCCCGACCCCCAGGTTGAGAAACACTTCTCTAGAACATAAATAAATTATAATTGCAATAATAACCCTAACAACCAGGACAACAGAAATAGTCACAATAGGGTTAGTTGGGTAGAAACCTTAAGTTTTGATGGTCATGGATTGACCCACATGAATAGCAAAGGCAAGAGGCATGTGTATTCTCATTCTACGAGGAATTGCACACTGGTGGCTTGAGGGAAAATGAGAAGCTTGTAAGAACATCCATTTTGGCCACGAAAGAAGATTGCAGTGTCAAAACACATCTGGCCTTTCCGCTCTTGAAGGCTTGCTCAGTAGGCTGGAAGAGATCCGGAGGTGACATAAGTCCTTCCCTCTCTCTCTCTCTCTTTCGCTCTGCTACCTTGCAATCCCCCCCTTTTTGGCTTCTTTGACAACAGACTTGTCTTCTGAGCAAGCAGATCGCTCTGTGCTGACTAATCTCTGAGATCAGCCAAACCGGATGATGATGACGGCCACGTCAGGGCATTTCAGTTGAGAGAGCATCTCAGCCAGACAAGACGCTTCCAACTCCCTCCAGCCAACACCATGCCCAGCTAAGGCTGAACTCTGAGCTGCTGCTTTGGGTCTCACGTTGGGAGGAAAACACTATATATCCAAGGAATACAAATAAATAAAGTAGGCTCTCTGGAACCGTGGATTCTGCACCCACAGGTCCAAACACCCATGGCTTCAAGGGACTCTTTTAACATTCCAAATATAAGCCTTTTTGCCATTTAATACAAGGGGGATGCAGGGAATTACAACCTTTTTCAAGCCTCCTCGAGTAATCTATATAAATAAAAATGTAGTGTTCGTTTGTGGGATTGACAGAACTCAAAAACCACTGGATGAATTGACACCAAATTTGGACACAAGACACCTAAGAACCCAATGTATGTCTTTCACTAAAAAAAATGATTTTGTCATTTGGGAGTTGTAGTTGCTGGGATTTAAAGTTCAACTACAATCAAAGAGCATTCTGAACTCTACCAATTATGGCATTGAACCAATCTTGGCACACAGGACTCCCATGACAAACAGAAAACACTAGAAGGGTTTGGTTGGCATTGACCTTGAGTTTGGGAGTTGTAGTTCACCTACATCCAGAGAGCACTGTGGACTCAAACAATGATGGATCTGGACCAAACTTGGCACAAATGTTCCATAAGTCCAAATATGGACACAGATGGAGTTTGGGAAACAATGACATTTGGGAGTTGTAGTTACTGGGATTTATAGTTCACCTACAATCAAAGATCATTCTGAACCCCACCAACAACAGAATTGGGGCAAACTTCCCACACAGAACCCCCATACTGAAGGCCATCCAGTCCAACTCCCTTCACCAGGGCAAGAAAACGTAATCAAAGCCCTCCTGACAAAGAGCCATCCAGTCATTGATTAGATAGATAGAAATGATTCACACACACAGAGATATAGTATCATAGATTTGAAAAGGACACCCCAAAGAAGGACAATGATATGTTACATGTTCCACAGTAGGCAAACCAGACCATCTCCACATCAACACTGACAAAAAAAGCAAGAAATACTGTTGACCCTCAAACAAAAACAAATTACACAAAGAACACAAAGAAATTACATATATTAGAAACCAGCACTTTCTCATTAGTTGATTTTCCAGGTCACCAGACTGGGCCACAGCAACACCTGGCAGGGGACAGCTAGTCTATATAAATAAAAATGCAATGTTTGTTTGTGAGATTAACAGAACTCAAAAACCACTGGAAAAATTGACACCAAATTTGGACACAAGACATATAACAACCCAATGTATGTTCTTCACTCATAAAAACACTGAAAAACACAGCAGAAGGGACTTAGAAAGCCCCCAAAAGCTAAATGACAATACAGAAAAAAAGGAAGAAAGAGGGAAGGGGAGAAAAGAAAGAAAGAAAGAAAGAAAGAAAGAAAGAAAAGAAAAGAAAAGAAAAAGGGACAGAAAGAAAGAAAGAAGGAAAGGGAGAAGGAAGCATGGAAGCAAAGAGAGAAGGAAGAAAAGAGAGAAAGGGGGAGGGAAAGAAAAAAGGGGGAAGGAAGGAAAGTTAGAGAAGGAAGGAAGGAGAGAAGGAAAGGAAAAAGGGAAAGAAGGAAGGAAAGTGGGAGTGAAGGAAAGGGGGAAGATGTAGAGAAAGAGGGAGGAAAGGGGAGGAAAAAAAGAAGAAAGAAAGAAAGAAAATAAAGAGGGAAAGAAAGAAAGAAAGAAAGAAAGAAAGAAAGAAGGAAGGAAGGAAGGAAGGAAGGAAGGAAGGAAGGAAAGGAAGGAAGCATGGAAGCAAAGAGAGAAGGAAGAAAGGAGCTAAAGAGGGAGGGAAAGAAAAAGGGGGAAGGAAAGTTAGAGAAGGAAGGAGAGAAGGGAAGAAAAAGGGAAAGAAGGAAGGAAAGAGGGAGAGAAAGAAGGGGGAAGATGTAGAGAAAGAGGGAGGGAAGGAAAGAAGGAAAGAGAGAAGGAAGAAAAGAGAGACAGCAGAGGAGAAAGAAAAAGGGGGAAGGAAGGAAAGAGATAGAGAAGGAAGGAAGAAGAGAAGGAAAGATGGGAAGGAAGGAAGGAAAGAGGGAGTGAAGGAAGGAGGAAAGAAAAGGGGAAAGAAGGAAAGTGGGAGCGAAGGAAGGGGGGAAGATGTAGAGAAAGGGGGCGGGAGGGAAGGAAAGAAGGAAAGAGAGAATGAAGAAAAGAGAGACAGGAGAAGAGAAAGAAAAATGGGGAAGGAAGGAAAGAGATAGAGAAGGAACGAAGAAGAGAAGCAAAGAGAGAGTGAAGGAAGGAGGGAAAGAAGGAGAGAAAGAGGGAAGGTTGGCCACAGCAAAGCGTGGCGGGTACAGCTAGTATCTATATAAATAAACATGTAATGTTCGTTTGTGGGATTAACAGAACTCAAAAACCACTAGATGAATTGACACCAAATTTGGACACAAGACACCTAACAGTCCAATGGATGTCCTTCACTCAAAAAAAATGATTTTGTCATTTGAAAGTTGTAGTTGCTGGGATTTATGGTTCACCTACAATCAAAGAGAATTCTGAACCCCAGCAATGATGGAATTGAACCAAACTTGGCACACATTTCTCCCATGACCAACAGAAAATACTGGAAGGGTTTGGTGGGCAGTGTCCTTTGCTTTTGGAGTTGTAGTTCATCTACATCCAGAGAGCACTGTGGACTCAAACAATGATGGATCGGGACCAAACGCTACACGAATACTCCATATGCCCAAATATGGACACAGATGGAGTTTGGGGGACAATGACATTTGGGAGTTGTAGTTACTGGGATTTATAGTTCACCTACAATCAAAAATCATTCTGAACCCCACCAATGACAGAATTGGGGCAAACTTCCCACACAGAACCCCCATACTATATTTTTGCTACTGTTATGAATCGTCATGTAAATATCTGATATGCAGGATGTGTATTTTCATTCACCGGACCAAATTTGACACAAATACCCAACGCACACAAAAACAATCCACCCCCAACCCCACCAGTATTCAAATTTGGGTGTTAGAAAGGTTGTCACGGTGTTAGAAAGGTTGAGAACCACTGGCTTACTGTATTGTAAATGTGTGTATTGGTTTGCAGTTTTCCTTAACTCTTTGTTGTGGGATGGAATGCAGACCATGGGATCAGATCTGGGATTGTTCAGGACTCAGACTCCATTTTAGAAAAATATTTATATCAAATTTCATCCAGTGAATGAAAATACAATGTGCATCTCAGATAGTTACATTACAATTCATAACAGTAGCCAAATTACAATTATGAAGTAGCAACAAAAACCCCAAGGCAGCCAAGGGATGCTTCGCGTGAGGCCAGGTCTCGCATTTAGGCCAGACAAGACAGAGGTCCTCCTGGTCAGTCGCAAGGCCGAACAGGGTATAGGGTTACAGCCTGTGTTGGATGGGGTCGCACTCCCCCTGAAGACACAGGTTCGCAGTTTGGGTGTGATCCTGGACTCATCGCTGAGCCTGGAGCCCCAGGTTTCGGCGGTGACCAGGGGAGCATTCGCACAGTTAAGACTCGTGCGCCAACTGCGACCGTACCTTGGGAAGTCGGACTTGGCCACGGTAGTCCACGCTCTGGTTGCATCCCCACGCTCTCTACGTGGGGTTGCCTTTGAAGACGGCCCGGAAGCTCCAACTAGTCCAACGTTCGGCAGCCATGATACTAACAGGAGCGGAGCGCAGGGAGCATACAACTCCTCTGCTGCACCAGCTCCACTGGCTGCCGATTTGAATGAGGAAGATGAGAGGCTGCAACAGATTGCTTTGGGCTGAGCCTTTTGGGAAGGTTTTCTCCCCTCTTCTTCTCTCCTCTTTGTGGAGTTAGCTGCATGCAGAAACTACTTTGACCCTTTGAAATCCTCTTTCAACAATTGATGTAAGCTGAGGACAAATTGGGAAAGTGGAAAGAGGAGAGAGAATCTGGGACATTGGAACAACAACAACTTTATTAGGTTCTTGTGGGTTTTTTCGGGCTATAGAGCCATGTTCTAGAGGCATTTCTCCTGACATTTCGCCTGCATCTATGGCAAGCATCCTCAGAGGTGTGAGGTCTGTTGGAAGTAGGACAATGGGTTTATATATCTGTGGAATGGCTGGGGTGGGGCAAAGAGCTTTTCTCTGCTAGAGCTAGGGGTGAATGTTTAGCTGATCACCTTCATTAGCATTTGAAGGCCTGCCTGAGCCTGGGAAAATCTGTTGCTGGGAGGTGTTAGGATGTGCCTGGTTTTTTCCTCTCTGTTGTTTAGCTGTTATAATTTTAGAGTTTTTTAATACTGGTAGCCAGATTTTGTTCATTTTCATGGTCTCTTCCTTTCTGCTGAAATTGTCCACATGCTTGTGGATTTCAATGGCTTCTCTGTGTAGTCTGACATGGTGGTTGTTGGTGTGGTCCAGCATTTCTGTGTTCTCAAATAATATGCTGTTTCCATTCACACCTAACTGCAGCAGACAAGAGTCCTTTGTCCCACCCCAGCCATTCCACAGATATATAAACCCATTGTCCTAATTCCAACAGACCTCACAACCTCTGAGGATGCTTGCCATAGATGCAGGCGAAACGTCAGGAGAAATGCCTCTAGAACATGGCTCTATAGCCCGAAAAAAACCCACAAGAACCTAGTGATTCCAGCCATGAAAGCCTTCGACAATACAACAACTTTATTTATACCCCGCCACCACCTCCCCAAGGGACTCAGAGCGGCTTACATGAGGCCAAGCCCAACAACACATCAATAAAACAAGAAAGCTATAAACAAAGCAATACAATACAGTACAGTTAATATAAATCACATATAAGCAATAAACAATAAACACTAACACAATAAAGGATTTAAAAACCTATGGCTGGGCCAAATGTAATAATTTAAAATATAAAAATAAACGCTGAGCATGAACAAGGTAGGATATATCTGGTAGGAGGATGTTAAAAGGAAGTGAGGGAAGCGCAGTCCAGCCCAATCCAATAATTAAAGTGCATTTTGAGGGCAGTTTGCTGGGAATGTTTTCCTTATTCCAGGAAGGCACACTGGAACAGCCGCGTTTTCAGGTTCCTTGTCAGGTTTTACAATGTATTGTAATGTAATATAGCTGAGTCATGCACTGCTAATAGGCTTCTATTGGAAATGCCGAGTCATGCATTAACTGTATATAGGGAATCATTTGGGGAATGTGTTCTGGCCTAGTCCAGGTGATTGTGAATGACGTAATCCTGGGTTTGAGTTAAGTCAATGAGATGGAAACCAATCAGAGATTGCTATGTGTAATTGTATAGAATTGTATATAAGGAAGTCATGTACAGTGTATTCTCTCTCCTTGTGCTGTGATGTTGTTCATCGAAGGCTATATGTAATTAAAGAACCTGTCTGTTAAGACAAGATATAACTGTGTGCTGTGGTAAGTTTGCAATATCATCTAGACTGGGGGAAAGACAATGGTAAAACGGACAATGGCCAGGCATGTGCTCAAGTGTCTGTAAAAGGTTCCAGGGTGACTGCAGTTTGTGGGAGCAGTTGACTGAAAATACTGTGCAGGAAGACGCTACTGGAAAGCGCTGAAGTTGTGCAACTGATCTGCTGCTGAATTGTGAAGTTAATCTCAACACTCCTCCTGAAGACTGCCAATGTTGGGGCATGCCTGATGTCCTTGGGAAGTGGAGTTGGGGGGCCACCACTGAGAATCCCCTCTCCCTCATCCTCACCAATCACGCCTGCGAAGGAGGTGGAAGCAAGAGCAGGGCCTCTCCAGATGATCGAAGAGATCGTGTGGGTTCGTAAACAGAAATGTGGTCACGCAGGTAGGCAGGCCCCAAACCGTTCAGGGCCTAAACCTTGAATTGGGACTGGAAAATGAATGGCAGCCAGTGGAACTCCTTAAACAGGGAGGTTGACGGCTCCCTGTAAGTTGCCCCAGTTAGTAACCTGGCTACCGCCCGTTGTACCAATTGAAATTTCCAGGCCGTTTTCAAGGGCAGCCCCACGTAGAGTGCATTACAGTAATCCAATCTGGAGGTGACTAAGGCATGCACCACCCTGGCCAGATCCGACTTCACGAGGTATGGTCGCAGTTGGCGCACGAGTCTTAACTGTGCAAAGGCCCTCCCGGCCACCGCTGACGCCTGAGCTTCAAGCATAATTGATGAGTCTAGGAAGACACCCAAGCGGTGGGCCTGGGACTTCAGGGGGAGTGCAACCCCATCCAGCACAGGTTGCCACCATATAGCCCGATCCGGCTTACGATTGACCAGGAGGACCTCTGTCTTATCAACAGAGGGTGAATTTATTTATACGATCCCTGCCACAATCAGGGACAGTTGGAGGGCATGGATTCTGCTTCAAAGCTCACTTGCTGCAGCTTCTTAGGTAGGGAATGTTTTCTTCCTCCAAAGAGTCCCATTAGCTCCACTTCCTTTTAATTATTCCTCTTGGTGATTGATTAGCAATAAGGCCACAAACTCCTAATCTCTCGCTCTCCTTTTCATGCATAATAAAAGGTTATGCAAATCTGGTCACTTTAATTACTCTTTTGGCTCCGGCAAAGCAGTCCCTCCCGCTCGGCGAATGTTTGGCTGGCCCCGACGGCCTGCCTTCCCTCGCAGAGGCAGCCGCATCGCCAACCCTTCCCAGAGGAACAAATTCATAATTAGAAATTAAAGGACGTTCAGCAATTTGCACTGAAGAGGCAGAGCAAGAAGGAGTGGGCTGCAGAGATTAAGTCCAGAGTGCTGAGGAGCGCAATTTCGGAAAGGGAGGAAAACAAACAGGGAAAGGAACAACCAACACTCTGGTTTCCTGATTCCGGAAGGAACTGGGCCTATATATATATCTATCTATACACATAATAAAAGTGAAAAATGTGTATGTGGCAATGTCCACTTGCACAGACAGCCTCCGGCCTCCAGAAACAGGCTCTATGTTGCACACCAGGGCTGGGGTTGGCACCTTTGAACCCGTAAACACACCAATGTTCTTTAATGAGAAAAGCGATTTACTGAAGACTAGCTGTACCCGCCACGCGTTGCTGTGGCAAACCTTCCCTCCCTCTTTCTCCTCCTGCTTTTTCTCTCTCCTTCCTTCCCTCCTTCTTTCCTTCTTTCAAAAACAAGTCATGCCAGACTAATCTGATCTCTTTCTTCGATAGAGCTACAAGCTGGGTAGATGCGGGGAATGCCGTGGGTGGAGCGTACCTGGATTTCAGGAAGGCCTTCTTTGACAAGGTCCCCCATGACCTTCTGGCAAGGAAACTAGTCCCATGTGGGCAAGGCAAAACTACGGTGAGGTGGATCTGGAATTGGTTAAGTGGACGAACACAGAGAGTGCTCACTAATGCTTCCTCTTCATCTTGGAAAGAAGTGACGAGCGGAGTGCCGCAGGGTTCCGTCCTGGGCCCGGTCCTGCTCAGGATCTTTATTAATGACTTAGATGAAGGGCTAGAAGGCAGGATCATCAAGTTTGCAGATGACACCAAATTGGGAGGGATAGCCAATAGTCCAGAGGACAGGAGCAGAATTCAAAACGATCTTGACGGATTAGAGAGATGATGGGCCAAAACTAACACAATGAAGTTCAACAGTGACAAATGCAAGAGACTCCACTTTGGCAGAAAAAATGAGATGCAAAGATACAGAATGGGGGATGCCTGGCTCGAGAGCAGGACGTGTGAAAATGATTTGGAGTCCTCGTGGACAACAAGTTAAACATGAGTCAGGAATGTGATGTGGCGGCAAAAAAAGCCAATGGGATTTTGGCCTGCATCAAGAGGAGCCTAGTGTCTAGATCTAGGGAAGTAATGCTACCCCTCTAGTCTGTTTTGGTTAGACCACACCTGGAATATTGTGTCCAATTCTGGGCACCACAATTCAAGAGAGATATTGACAAGCTGGAATGTGTCCAGAGGAGGGCGACTCAAATGATCAAGGGTTTGGAGAACAAGCCCTATGAGGAGCGGCTTAGGGAACTGGGCATGTTTAGCCTGAAGAAGAGAAGGCTGAGAGGAGATATGATAGCCATGTATAAATATGTGAGAGGAAGCCATAGGGAGGAGGAAGCAAGCTTGTTTTCTGCTTCCCTGGAGACTAGGACGCAATGGAACAATGGCTTCAAACTACAAGAGAGGAGATTCCATCTGAACATTAGGAAGAACTTCCTGACTGTGAGAGCCGTTCAGCAGTGGAACTCTCTGCCCCGGAGTGTGGTGGAGGCTCCTTCTTTGGAAGCTTTTAAGCAGAGGCTGGATGGCCATCTGTCAGGGGTGATTTGAATGCAATATTCCTGCTTCTTGGCAGAATGGGGTTGGACTGGATGGCCCAGGAGGTCTCTTCCAACTCTTTGATTCTAGGATTCTATGAAAATGTGTATGTGGCAATGTCCACTTGCACAGACAGCCTCCGGCCTCCAGAAACAGGCTCTATGTTGCACACCAGGGCTGGGGTTGGCACCTTTGAACCCGTAAACACACCAATGTTCTTTAATGAGAAAAGCGATTTATTGAAGACTAGCTGTACCCGCCACGCGTTGCTGTGGCAAACCTTCCCTCCCTCTTTCTCCTCCTTCTTTTTCTCTCTCCTTCCTTCCCTCCCTCTTTCCTTCTTTCCCTCTTTTTCTTTCTCTTCTTCTTTCTTCCTTCTCTACCTGTTTCTTTTCTCGCTTCCTTTGCTGTTTGGTTTCATCCTTCCTTGTCTCTTTCCTTCCTTCCCTCTTTCGTTCCTTCTCTCCTTCCTTCTTTCTTTCACTTTTTTATTTCCTTCTCTCTTTCCCTCCTTCTCTACATTTCTTTCTTTCCTTCTCTCCTTCTTTCCCTCCTCCTCTCTTTCCTTCCTTCTCTATCTTCCTTTCTTTCTTTCCTTCTCTCCTTCTTTCCCTCCTCTCCCCTTCCTTCCTTCTCTACCCTGCTTTCTTTCTTTCCTTCCCTCCTTCTTTCCCTCTTTCTCTCCCTCCTTTCTTCTCTATCTTTCTTTCTTTCCTTCTTTCTCTCCTTCCCTCCCTCTTTCCTTCTTTCCCTCTTTTTCTTTCTCTTCTTCTTTCTTCCTTCTCTACCTGTTTCTTTTCTCGCTTCCTTTGCTGTTTGGTTTCATCCTTCCTTGTCTCTTTCCTTCCTTCCTTCCCTCTTTCGTTCCTTCTCTCTTTCCTTCCTTCTTTCACTTTTTTATTTCCTTCTCTCTTTCCCTCCTTCTCTACCTTTCTTTCTTTCTTTCTCTTCTTCTTTCCCTCCTCCTCTCGTTCCTTTCTTCTCTATCTTCCTTTCTTTCCTTCTCTCCTTAATCGATTAATCGATTCGTTATTGTTTCGTTATTGTTTTGTAATTTTTTTTCCATTTACGAAATTTCGTAAATATCGAACTTTTTTTAAGGAAAATTTCGGAATTCTTTTAAATATCGAAACGCAAAAAAACCCCAAAAACGAATCGATTTTAGAAACAAATTTTTCCGTTGTTACCCAAGCCTAGAGTATTCATTAAAAACCATTTCAAAGACTGATAATAATAAATAATGTTACTAATTAACTAAATGATATGACCTAACACCCCAAAATAAACAATGACTTTTTCATACACACACACACACATATACTAGTGGTCCCCTGCCACACCTTGCTGTGGCCCAGCCTGTTGATCTAGAAAGTAATGAGAAAGTGTTGGTTTCTAATATATGTAATGCCTTTCTGCTTGTGGGTCACCAGGGGGGTGTTTGAAGGGTCACCAAAGGCCATCGAAAAACACAGTATTTTCTGTTAGTAATGGGGTTTTTGTGTGGGATGTCTGGCCCAATTCCGTCGTTGGTGTGGTTCAGAATGTTCCTTGATTGTAGGTGAACTATAAATCCCAGTAACTACAACTCCCAAATGTCATGGTCTATTTCCCCCAAACTCCATCTGTGTTTATATTTGGGCATATTGAGTATTCATGCCAAGTTTGGTCCAGATCCATCAGTGTTTGAGTCCACAGTGCTCCCTGGATGTAGGGGAACTACAACTTCCAAACTCAAGGTCAATGGCCACCAAACCCTTCTAGTGTTTTCTGTTGGTCATGGGAGAACTGTGTGCCATGTTTGGTTCAATTCCATCATTGGTGGGGTTCAGAATACTCTTTGGTTGTAGGTGAACTATAAATCCCAGTAACTACAACTCCCAAATGTCATGGTCTATTTCTCCCAAACTCCATCTGTGTTTATATTTGGGCATATTGAGTATTCGTACCAAGTTTGGTCCAGATCCATCATTGTTTGAGTTCACATGCTCTCTGGGTGTTGGTGAACTACAACTTCCAAACTCAAGGTCAATAGCCACCAAACCCTTCTAGTGTTTTCTGTTGGTCATGGGAGAGCTGTGTGCCATGTTTGGTTCAATTCCATCATTGGTGGAGTTCAGAATACTCTTTTATTGTAGGTAAACTATAAATCCCAGTAACTGCAACTCCCAAATGTCAAGGTCTATTTCCCCCAAACTCCATCTGTGTTTATATTTGGGCATATTGAGTATTCGTGCCAAGTTTGGTCCAGATCCATCATTGTTTGAGTCCTCTCTGCATGTAGGTGAACTACAACTCCCAAACTCAAGGCCAATGGCCACCAAACCCTTCTAGTGTTTTCTGTTGGTCATGGGAGAGCTGTGTGCCATGTTTGGTTCAATTCCATCATTGGTGGAGTTCAGAATACTCTTTTATTGTAGGTAAACTATAAATCCCAGTAACTGCAACTCCCAAATGTCAAGGTCTATTTCCCCCAAACTCCATCTGTGTTTATATTTGGGCATATTGAGTATTCGTGCCAAGTTTGGTCCAGATCCATCATTGTTTGAGTCCTCTCTGCATGTAGGTGAACTACAACTCCCAAACTCAAGGCCAATGGCCACCAAACCCTTCTAGTGTTTTCTGTTGGTCATGGGAGAACTGTGTGCCATGTTTGGTTCAATTCCATCATTCAGAACACTGTATTGTTGAAGGCTTTCATGGCCGGAATCACTGGGTTGTTGTAGGTTTTTCCAGGCTATATGGCCATGTTCTGGAGGCAATTTTTCTCCTGACGTTTCGCCTGCATCTATGGCAAGCATCCTCATTACCTCTGAGGATGCTTGCCATAGATGCAGGCGAAACGTCAGGAGAAAAATTGCCTCCAGAACATGGCCATATAGCCCGGAAAAACCTACAACAACCCATTCAGAACACTCTTTGATTGTAGGTAAACTATAAATCCCAGCAACTACAACTCCCAAATGACAAAATCAATTTTTTGAGTGATGGTCATTCCTTGGGTTAGTGAGTGTCTTGTGGCCAAATTTGGCAGCAATTTGGTCGGAAGCGCACTCCGACCCGGGCTGGCTTTGAAGTCATGAAAAAGATCTTGGAGTCCTCGTGGACAACAAGTTAAACATGAGCCAACAATGTGATGTGGCGGCAAAAAAAGCCAATGGGATTTTGGCCTGCATCAGTAGGAGCATAGTGTCTAGATCTAGGGAAGTCATGCTCCCCATGCTCTATTCTGCTTTGGTTAGACCACATCTGGAATACTGTGTCCAATTCTGGGCACCACAATTCAAGAGAGATATTGACAAGCTGGAATGTGTTCAGAAGAGGGCGACTAAAATGATCAAGGGTCTGGAGAACAAGCCCTATGAGGAGCGGCTTAGGGAACTGGGCATGTTTAGCCTGAAGAAGAGAAGGCTGAGAGGAGATATGATGAGAGCCATGTATAAATACGTGAGAGGAAGCCACAGGGAGGAGGGAGCAGATCTAGGGTCTGGAGAACAAGCCCTATGAGGAGCGGCTTAGGGAACTGGGCATGTTTAGCCTGAAGAAGAGAAGGCTGAGAGGAGATATGATGAGAGCCATGTATAAATACGTGAGAGGAAGCCACAGGGAGGAGGAGGGAGCAAGCTTGTTTTCTGCTTCCTTGGAGACTAGGACGCAAGGGAACAATGGCTTCAAACTACAAGAGAGGAGATTCCATCTGAACACGAGGAAGAACTACCTGACTGTGAGACCCGTTCAGCAGTGGAACTCTCTGCCCCGGAGTGTGGTGGAGGCTCCTTCTTTGGAAGCTTTTAAGCAGAGGCTGGATGGCCATCTGTCAGGGGTGATTTGAATGCAATATTCCTGCTTCTTGGCAGAATGGGGTTGGACTGGATGGCCCAAGAGGTCTCTTCCAACTCTTTGATTCTGTGATTCTATGATTGTAGGTAAACTATAAATCTCAGCAACTACAACTCCCAAATGACAAAATCAAATTTTTGAGTGATGGTCATTCCTTGGGTTAGTAGGTGTCTTGTGGCCAAATTTGGCAGCAATTTGGTCGGAAGCTCACTCCGACCCGGGCTGGCTTCGAACTCATGAACTTGTGGTCAGTAGTGATCTTATTCCAGCTGCGCCACTGTCCCGGTGCACTCCAAATAATTATGAATGAATTATTGTAAATATCTTTTCCAGACCATCTCGCCATGCCAGTCGATTGCCTCCCTCTTGCAATTCCGATAAAGTCAAGCCCGTTCTATTTCCTCTTCCCATGACTGCATTAATTAAAATTATCTTGGAAAGTGTTATTTCACCTTTAGGCAGAGAATTCTGGTTTGCCTGATCTCCTCCTCCCCGTAGGACGATAAGCCACTGAACGTATGCATCCCTGGTGCGCCCCGTCCCCATTGATACCGATCTGTGGACTGAAATCCTTGATTGATAACCTCTCCCCCGTTGATGTATTTCCCGCGTGCGCTGAAGAAGGTTCCTGGCTCCTCTTGATAAGATGGGGATGATTCACTCCGAGGCATCGGCGCATGAGTTACGGGCATGCCGAGGACACGGAAGTGCTGATTAATCCCAAACACCCTTTGTGTTTTCCGAACTATCGCTTTGTGCTCACCTGGATGAAATATTAAGTCAATCACGGACTCATTTACATTGGATATATCAACACATTCCTGATTTGTGCACTCCTCACAGGGGTAAACGGAACCACGCTTCAAACCAACATGGGTCAGCTCCTTGAATTTCCTGCCATCAGAGAGACCAATCTCAGGCATCACTTCCTGGTACCTGTAGTCAATGGAATCCCAGTTCCAAACTGGTCCAGCTTTCTTCCAATCAGAGATTGGCGTGGGCATTTTGAATAGCTGTCAAGCACAGCTAGTAGCCAGCTAGTAGCCAAGAGGCCATGAGTTCGAAGCCAGCCCAGGTCAGAGTGAGCTCCCGACCATTAATAGTCTAGCTTGCTGTTGACTTTTGCAGCCCGAAAGACGGTTTTAGCTGTCAAGTAGGAAGTTTAGGTACTACTTCATGCAGGAAGGCTAATGTAAATAATTTACAACGCCATAAACCCTTCCAGCAGCGTGCAGAAGAATGAGGAAGTATGAGGAAGTACTCCCTCAAAGACTCGATGAGCTCCCGACTATTAATAGTCTAGCTTGCGTTGACCTTTGCTGCCCGGAAGACAGTTTTATCTGTCAAGTAGGAAGTTTAGGTACCGCTTTATGCAGGAAGGCTAATTTAAATAATTTACAATGCCATAAAACCTTCCATCAGCGTGCAGAAGAATGAGGAAGTACTCCATCAAAGGACTCGATGTCACAAGTGGGCGGTGAAGCAATGAGCTCCCGACTATTAATAGTCTAGCTTGCGTTGACCTTTGCTGCCCGGAAGACAGTTTTATCTGTCAAGTAGGAAGTTTAGGTACCGCTTTATGCGGGAAGGCTAATTTAAATAATTTACAATGCCATAAAACCTTCCATCAGCGTGCAGAAGAATGAGGAAGTACTCCATCAAAGGACTCGATGTCACAAGTGGGCGGTGAAGCAATGAGCTCCCGACTATTAATAGTCTAGCTTGCTGTTGACCTTTGCTGCCCAGAAGACAGTTTTATCTGTCAAGTAGGAAGTTTAGGTACCACTTGCGGGAAGGCTAATTTAAATAATTTACAATGCCATAAAACCTTCCATCAGCGTGCAGAAGAATGAGGAAGTACTCCATCAAAGGACTCGATGTCACAAGTGGGCGGTGAAGCAACAGCTCCCTCGTTGGCCGCAATCGAGCATACTCTCATGAAGTCGTAAAGCTGGAATGTTAAATTGCCTTTTGTGTCTGCCTATATATGTTGTATGTCTACGGCATTGAATGTTTGCCATGTCTATGTGCATTGTAATCCACCCTGAGTCCCCTGCGGGGTGAGAAGGGCGGAATATAAATACTGTAAATAAATAATAATAAATAATGACCTTTGGCATAATTTAATTCACATTACCCACATTCTCTGTGAGATAAGGTGACTGTGGAGAACGCTCCTTTAAAGTATTATTTCCCACTCTCCATGAGACAAGATCAATGTACACAAAGGACGGCTGTTGCGCACATTAGCCATTTAATACACATTCCCCATGAACTGTGCATAGTGAATTGCATAATGGCTAGCTATCATGCACATTACCTGTTTAACTCATATTCCGTCTCTATTTCCCCTGTCTCCCTCCTATTCCCACGTATGCAGCGGAACATTGCTGAGTACAAAGGAGCTGCCAAATCCAACACCGCTCATGCCGCCAGATTTTATTGGATTATTTCCTATCATATTCCAACAGAGAGGCTCAAGAAAAGCCCTCCTTGCATGAACAGCAACACACCAGGAGTTGGTTATTGACATTTTCAATACTTATTCTTGAATCCATACAATACAGGTCAGAGTGAGCTTCCGACCAATTTGTGTAGCTTGCTGTCGACCTTTGCAGCCTGAAAGACAGTTGCATCTGTCAAGTAGGAAATTTAGGTACCGCTTATGCGGGGAGGCTAATTTACGAGGCCATAAAAATCTCCAGGAAGGATGTAAAGAATGAGGAAGTACTCCATCAGTGTCACAAATGGATGGTGAAGCAACAGCTCCCCTGGTGGCCAGAAAAGTTGGAATGTTAAATAACCTCTGAGTCTCAGTTCTTGTGGGGTTTTTCGGGCTATATGGCCATGTTCTAGAGGCATTTCTCCTGACGTTTCGCCTGCATCTATGGCAAGCTTCCTCAGAGGGTAGACCTCACCCTCTGAGGAAGCTTGCCATAGATGCAGGCGAAACGTCAGGAGAAATGCCTCTAGAACATGGCCATATAGCCCGAAAAACCCCACAAGAACTGAGTGATTCCGGCCATGAAAGCCTTCGATAACCTCTGAGTGTCTGTCTATATGTGTTGTGTGTCTATGGCATTGAATGTTTGCCATGTATATGTACATTGTAATCCTCCCTGAATCCCTTGTTGGGTGAGAAGAGTGGAAAATAAATATTGTACATAAACCTGTGCATAATGAGTACCTTAAAAACAAAATAACCAATGAACGAAATCACACCAAATTTGGCAACAAAATGTCTCACAACACAAGGAGTAAATAAATAAATAAATAAATAAATGTTATCTCTATTTCCCAATGCTTTATGTCAGTACTTTGAGCACTAGCTCTGCTGATCTCCTCTTTGGCCACTGAGATTAAAAGACTTTCTGGCTGTGTGACACACCGGGGGGCTCACGAACCCGCGGTTTAGCAGAAGCTAAAATCACTCAACACCTTGATTTAGACACACTAGACTCCTTTGGATGCACCCCAAAACCCCTTTGGCTTTTTAAGCCACTGAATTACATTTTTGGCTCATGGACAACAGGTTGTCTCCAAGACGCCAAGATTTTTTTTCCACACGTCCTGTTGTGGAGCCAGGCATCACCTCTCCTGTATCTGTACATTTCATTTTTTTTTCTGTCTAAGTGTAGAATCCTACATTTCTCCTTTTTGAAATTTGTTGTGTTAGTTTTGGCCAATCTGTTAAGGCTTCCCTCTTCTTACAACAGTGATAGCATACTGGACAAGAGAATGTGTGCTGTCACATCTGGGTCTGTGAAAGAGTCTGTAGACAGGACGTGTTTTCTGAATGCCCAACAGGACGCCGGGGGTGCCTCGGCTGAGAGGCCTTTCGGATTTCCCCACACAAAGTTCTTTTAAAGACTTAGAAAGTTCAACAAAGTTCAACAAGTCTACATAGGGACCACCAAACGCAGTGCCCAGACACGCATCAAGGAACATGAAAGGCACTGCAAACTACTCCAACCAGAGAAATCAGCCATAGCAGAGCACCTGAGGAACCAACCTGGACACAGCATAGTATTCGAGAACACAGAAATGCTGGACCACACCAACAACCACCATGCCAGACTACACAGAGAAGCCATTGAAATACACAAGAAGCATGTGGACAATTTCAACAGAAAGGAAGAGACCATGAAAATGAACAAGATCTGGCTACCAGTATTAGAAAACTCAAAAATTACAACAACAAAACAACAGAGGGGAAACAAACAGGCACATAAAGCCACTCTCAACAAAAGATTCCCCCCAGGCACTTCCAAGCCATTGAATGCAAATCAAGGTGATCAGCTGAAACATTCACATCTAGCCCAAGCAGACAAAAGTCTTTTGTCTCACCCTGGTCATTCCACAGATATATAAACCCATTTTTCCTACTTCCAACAGACCTCACTACCTCTGAGGATGCTTGCCATAGATGCAGGCGAAACGTCAGGAGAAAAATTGCCTCCGGAAAAACCTACAACAACCCAAAGTTTTTATTGTTGCTTAAATCTTCAATAAATCAAACAAATACTTCAAGGCTTTGGATCAACTGGTGGCTTGCTTACATCTTGTCCACAAGGGACAGGCAACTTCCTTCATAAACTGTTTTTTCCCCCAGAAGGGAAATCCTTGACCCCTCCCTGGGCAATCTGACTTAAGCTCTGCTGGCGTGGGCCCCTACACCCGGTCCCAATTGCATTATGGCTGCCGCAAGTGGTCCTTACCAAACAAAGTCCTTTAGTAGATTTCCAAGAGGAAAGAAGGCTTTCAATTCCCAGCGAAGGCTGGCTGTAAAACCATGGAGCTGTATTTCTCCAGCAAAGAGCTGGCTGTAGAGTTGTGAGACTCAATTCCCCAACAAAGGCTATGCTGTAGTTCTCTGTAGAGGTGTGGGGCTGGATCCCCCCAGCAAAGCTCTAAAAGACTAAGCTTTCTACAGGTGGAACTGATTCATGTCCTGTACGAAAGGCTTCTCCGTGTGAACTGAACTAGAGGTCCCCCTTTTCCCTCCTTAACCCAGAAAAAAGGGGCGGAACTAAAGAACATAATGATAACTGATGGGTCATTGGCCCTATGACAGCAAACCAAGGGAAGCCACCTTATTGCAAAATGCATGGAACTTTGGAATACATGCAAACACTCAATAGAAAGGAAAAGAAGTTGGAGCTCCTGGTACAGCCCTACCAGCACAGAATGACCACAGAACCCTATACGGTTCCGGCCCAGTGTATCTGTCCAAACCCATCTCCTTCTATGTCCTCGGAGTTTGAGATCCTCTGGGGAGGCCCTGCTCTCGACCCCGCCTCTGTCACAAGTGAGATTGGCGGGGACGAGGACCAGGGCCTTCTCAGTGGTGGCCCCTCACCTATGGAATTCACTCCCTAGGGAAATTAGATCAGCGACATCCCTCTTTTCCTTTAGAAAAAAATTAAAAACATGGATGTGGGACCAGGCGTATGGGCAATCTGGCAGATAAATAAAGGACTGCGATGACGGATAGGAATAGACAATGTGGAACGAAATATTGGGGGTGGGAGTGAGGCTGGTCTTCTTTTTGCCTGATTCTCTCAGGATGAACTATTGATTTGATTTTTTGCAATGCCTCCTAGAAAAATACCAGGGAGAAGTACTGCAATTCATTAACCCAAGCACAGCAGATTATCTCTGGTGCCAGTCAGGGTTCGGCTGGCTTCAGGAACCTGTCTCAACAGGGAAGGTTCCATTATCTGAACTACAGATCAGACATTGACTCATAACTGTGGTAATTTGGCCGCAGAACCTCTGAAGGACCACCTCAGCCTACGTGAGCTTGCCAAGTTTTTGAGATAATCTTGGGAAGCCCCTGAGATGTGTTTTAAGATCTGTCTTCAAAAATCTGAAGACGCCTCATAGAATCATAGAATCCTAGAGTTGGAAGAGCCCTCCTGGGCCATCATCCAGTCCAACCCCATTCTGCCAAGAAGCAGGAATATTGCATTCAAAGCACCCCCGACAGATGGCCATCCAGCCTCTGCTTAAAAGCTTCCAAAGAAGGAGCCTCCACCACACTCCGGGGCAGAGAGTTCCACTGCTGAACGGCTCTCACAGTCAGGAAGTTCTTCCTCATGTTCAGGTGGAATCTCCTCTCTTGTAGTTTGAAGCCATGGCTCCATTGCGTCCTAGTCTCCAAGGAAGCAGAAAACAAGCTTGCTCCCTCCTCCTCCCTGTGGCTTCCTCTCACATATTTATACATGGCCCTCATCATGTCTCCTCTCAGCCTTCTCTTCTTCAGGCTAAACATGCCCAGCTCCTTAAGCCACTCCTCATAGGGCTTGTTCTCCAGACCCTGGATCATTTGAGTCGCCCTCCTCTGGACACATTCCAGCTTGTCAATATCTCTCTTCAATTGGGGTACCCAGAATTGGACACAATATTCCAAGTGTGGTCTAATCAGAGCAGAATAGAGCACGGGGAGCATGACTTCCCTGTATCTAGACAGTAGGCTCCTCCTCTTGATGCAGGCCAACATCCCATTGGCTTTTTTTGGCGCCACATCACATTCCTGGCTCATGTTTAACTTGTTGTCCACGAGGACTCCAATATCCTTTTCACACGTACTACTCTCGAGACAGGCATTGTCCCCCATTCTGTCTCTTTGCATTTTGTTTTTTTCTGCCAAAGTGGAGTCTCTTGCATTTGTCCCTGTTGAACTTCATTGTGTTAGTTTTGGCCATTCATCTCTCTCATCTGTCAAGATCCCTTTGAGTCCTGCTCCTGTCCTCTGGAGTCTTGGCTATCCCAATTTGGTCCCATCTGCAAACTTGATGATCGTGCCTTCTCGCCCTTCATCTAAGTCATGAATGGAGATCCTGATCAGGAGATCCTGATCAGATGAGATGGGACCTGAAGCCCTCCAGATGCTGCCATTCTCAGCAAACCCAGTAGACACAGGCAACAAGGAGGAGGAGCCAAGGGAATGGCAATCCAAAAATATCCACCTGCTTTCAAGAGACACCAATTCTGGCTCAAATGGCAACAGAGACACCATCAGAACATTCACCCCAATCCTACTCCAGAATCCTGTTGGTAGCCCTAACCAAAGTACATCCAAGCAATCAAAAATGACTCAACTGAGATGATACAACTCATTGGAAAAGAAGATAATGCTGGAAAAAGGTTGCAGAAAAGCAGTTGTAGCAGGTGGATTGGTTCAATCAAAAAATGCTCTCAGGTCCCTTCTACACCGCCATATGAAATCCAGATTATCATCTTTGAACTGGATTGTATGGCAGCGTAGACTCATAGAATCCAGTTCAAAGCAGATAATCTGGATTATATGGCAGCATAGAAGGGGCCTTAGAGCATCCTCGTGAAGTCGGATCTGGCCATGGTGGTCCACACCTTAGTCACCTCCAGATTGGATTGCTGTAATGCACTCTACGTGGGGCTGCCCTTGAAGATGGCCCGGAAATTCCAACTGGTGCAATGAGCGGCACTCAGGCTACTAACTGGAGCAAATTACAGGGAGCAGTCAACTCAGAAAATCCTGCAAATGTCTTGGGAAGACAAGCGGACAAATGTCAAGATGTATTGTCGAAGGCTTTCATGGCTGGAATCACTAGGTTCTTGTGGGTTTTTTCGGGCTATATGGCCATGTTCTCGAGGCATTCTCTCCTGACGTTTCGCCTGCATCTATGGCAAGCATCCTCAGAGGTAGTGAGACATACAAGCATCAGAGGATGCTTGCCATAAATGCGGGCGAAACGTCAGGAGAGAATGCCTCGAGAACATGGCCATATAGCCCGAAAAATCCCACAAGAACCAAATGTCAAGATGCTGGAAGAAGCAAAGACCACCAGCATTGAAGCGATGGTCCTCCGCCATCAACTCTGCTGGAGCGGCCACGTTGTCCAAATGCCCGACCACCATCTCCCAAAGCAGTTGCTCTACTCTGAACTCAAGAACAGAAACATGTTGGTGGGCAGGAAAAGAGATTGAAAGATGGGCTCAAAGCCAACATTAAAAACTCTGGCATAGACACTGAGATCTGGGAAGCCCTGGCCCTTAAGCACTCCAGCTGGAGGTCAGCTGTGACCAGCAGTGCTGCAGAATTTGAAGAGGTACAAATGGAGGGTGAAAGAGAGAAACGTGCCAAGAGGAAAGCACATCAAGCCAACCCCGACCAGGACCACCTTCCTTCTGGAAACCAATGCCCTCTCTGTGGGAGAACGTGTGGGTCAATGATAGAGCACCTATGGACCCACTGCCAGGACACCGAACTTGGAAGACAATCTTACTTGTAGAATGAGCGATCGCCTAAATAATTAAGTAAGTAAGTAAGTAAGCAAGGGCACCGGGATTGTGGCGCAGCAGGCTGAGTGTCAGCTGCATCACTCTGACCAAAAAAGGTCATGAGTTCGAAGCCAGCCCAGGTTGGAGTGGGTTTCCAACCAGTTGTGTGCAGCCTGTTGTCGACCTTTGCAACCCAAAAGACAGTCGCATCTGTCAAGTAGGAAAATAAGGTACCACCTTTAAAAAAAGTGTGGGGAGGCTAAATTAACTGATTTATGAGGCCATAAAGAAGAGTTCAGCAAAGCATTCCAGCAGGGAAGCATGCGGGGAATGCGGAAGTGCTTCATCAGCGTCGCAGAGGGACGATGAAAGCAACAGCTCCCCTGGCGGCCAGAAAAGAGTTAAATAGCCTCTGTGTATGTCTGTATATGTTTGTATGTCAAAAACTGGCATTGTATGTTTGCCATATATGTGTACACTGTAATCCGCCCTGAGTCCCCTGCGGGGTGAGGAGAAGGGCGGAATAGAAAAGCTGCAAATAAATAAATAAATAAATAAGCAAGCAAGCAAGTGTTCCTTCATCCTTTGGGCACTGCAAAGGATTCATTCATGTTTTCTCCAACTATATCCCCCCCCCAACAGTCTGAGGGCCCATTAACTGGCCCTTGGCTTTGGAAGCTAGGGGCCCCCTATTCTAGGCTATTTGCTAAATCTACAAATAAGTACAAACAAGTCTTACAATACCCACTTCGTTCTTGTGGGTTTTTGGGGCTATATGGTCATGTTCTAGGGGCATTTTCTCCTGACGTTTCGCCTGCATCTATGGCAAGCATCCTCAGAGGTAGTGAGGTCTGTTGGAACTAGGAAAATGGGTTTATATATCTGTGGAATGGCTGGGGTGGGGCAAAGAGCTCTTCTCTGCTGGAGCTGGGTGTGAATGTTTCAACTGATCACCTTCATTAGCATTAGAAGGCCTGGCTGAGCCTGGGGGAATCTTTTGTTGAGAGGTGTTAAGATGTGCCTGGTTGTTTCCTCTCCTCTGTTTTGCTGTTGTAATTTTAGAGTTTTTTAATACTGGTGGCCAGATTTTGTTCATTTTCATGGTTTCCTCCTTTCTGTTGAAATTGTCCACATGCTTCTTGTGTATTTCAATGGCTTCTCTGTGTAGTCTGACATGGTGGTTGTTGGTGTGGTCCAGCATCTCTGTGTTCTCCAATAATATGCTGTGTCCAGGTTGGTTCCTCAGGTGCTCTGCTATGGCTGACTTCTCTGGTTGAAGGAGTCTGCAGTGCCTTTCATGTTCCTTGATGCGTGTCTGGGCATTGCTGCGTTTGGTGGTCCCTCTGGAGACTTGTCCACAGCTGCATGGAATACGGTAGACTCCTGCAGAAGTGAGAGGATCCCTCTTGTCCTTTGCTGAACGGAGCATTGGTTGGATTTTCTTGGTGGGTCTGGAGATTGTTTGTAGACTCACCTCTGCAGTACTCAACTCTGCAGGAGTCTACCGTATTCCATGCAGCTGTGGACAAGTCTACATAGGGACCACCAAGCGCAGCATTGCCCAGACACGAATCAAGGAACATGAAAGGCACTGCAGACAACTTCAACCAGAGAAGTCAGCCATAGCAAAAGCACCTGAGGAACCAACCTGGACACAGCAGATTATTTGAGAACACAGAAGTGCTGGACCACTCTCACAACCACCATGTCAGGCTACACAGAGAAGCCACTGAAATCCACAAGAAGCATGTGGACAATTTCAACAGAAAGGAAGAAACCATGAAAATGAACAAAATCTGGCTACCAGTATTAAAAAACTCTAAAATTAGAACAGCAAAACAGCAGAGAGGCACATCTTAACACCTCTCAACAAAAGATTCCCCCAGGCTCAGCCAGGCCTTCTAATGCTAATGAAGGTGGTCAGTTGAAACATTCACACCTAGCTCCAGCAGAGAAGACCTCTTTGCCCCACCCTGGTCATTCCACAGATATATAAATAAACCCATTTTCCTAATTCTAACAGACCTCACTACCTCTGAGGATGCTTGCCATAGATGCAGGCAAAACGTCAGGAGATAATGCCTCTAGAACATGGACATATAGTCCGAAAAAACCCACAAGAACCTAGTGATTCCAGCCATGAAAACCTTCGACAATACAATACCCACTTCCCTCCTCCCAATTACAAATCAGCCACTCAAAGCCTGTTTGCGTATCTGGACTCACCCAGTAAGACACTCCACTCCTTCCCGAAATAAAATTGTCTTTGAGATTTATAGCGTACAGGATTGTGTCAACAGTTCTCAAGGAAGCCACAGAATGACACGAAGTCACCGCTGCCAGGAATGTCACAGGACGGCATGCTAACAAAGCCTCAAATTGCGATGCTAACTTGGCTCCTCTCAGCTCGCCATCTGAGCTAAAATTAAGCTCCAGCTTTGCCAAGAGAAAGGCAGACACGTTTCTGTTTATGTTTGCTTTCTGCTCTGCAAAGACCCACATGAGGTTGAAGACCCCAACACATCAGCTTCAGCTTTGAAGACGACTTATTAGTCTCGTTCTCATTCTTTCGAAACCAATGTGCAAATTGGAATATGATGATCCCACAAGCCTCTATATCTGCGTTTCTCAACCTAGGGGTTGGGACCCCTGGGGGGGGAGGGTCACGAAGGGATTTCAGAGGGGTCGCCAAAGACCATCAGCTTCCAAATGTCAACGTCTATTCTTCCCAAACTCCACACTTGGGCATATTGAGTATTTGTGCCAAGTTTGGTCTGGATCTATCCTTGTTTGTGTCCACAGTGCTCTCTGGGTGTAGGTGAACTACAACTCCCAAACTCAAGGTCAATGCCGACCAAAACCTTCCAATATTTTCTGTAGGTTATGGGAGTTCTTTGTGCCAAGTTTGGTTCAATTCAATCATTGGTGGGGTTCAGAGTGCTCTTTGATTGTAGGTCAACTATAAATCCCAGCAGCTACAACTCCCAAATGTCAAGGTCTGTTTGCCCCAAACTCCTCCAGTGTTCACATTTGGGCATATTGATATTCATGCCAAGTTTGGTCCAGATTTGTCATTGTTTGTGTCCACAGTACTGTCTGGATATAGGTGAACTACAACTTCAAAACTCAAGGTCAGTGTCCTCCAAACACTTCCAGTATTTTCTGTTGGTCATGGGAGTTCTGTGTTCCAAGTTTGGTTCAATTCCATCGTTGGTGGGGTTCAGAATGCTCTTTGATTGTAGGTGAACTATAAATCTCAGCAGCTACAACTCCCAAATGTTAAGGTCTGTTTTCCCCAAACTCCACCAGTGTTCACACCTGGGCATATTGAGTATCAGTGCCAAGTTTGGTCCAGATCCATCATGTTTCGAGTCGACAGTACTGTCTGGATGTAGGTGAACTACAACTCCCAAACTCAAAGTCAATGCCCACCAAAACCTTCCAATATTTTCTGTAGGTCATGGGAGTTACGTGTTCCAAGTTTGGTTCAATTCCATCATTGGTGGGGTTCAGAGTGCTCTTCGATTGTAGGTGAACTATAAATCCCAGCAGCTACAACTCCCAAATGTCAAGGTCTGTTTTCCCCAAACTCCACCAGTGTTCACACCTGGGCATATTGAGTATCAGTGCCAAGTTTGGTCCAGATCCATCATGTTTCGAGTCGACAGTACTGTCTGGATGTAGGTGAACTACAACTCCCAAACTCAAAGTCAATGCCCACCAAAACCTTCCAATATTTTCTGTAGGTCATGGGAGTTACGTGTTCCAAGTTTGGTTCAATTCCATCATTGGTGGGGTTCAGAGTGCTCTTCGATTGTAGGTGAACTATAAATCCCAGCAGCTACAACTCCCAAATGTCAAGGTCTGTTTTCCCCAAAACTCCACCAGTGTTCACACTTGGGTGTATTGAATATTCATGCCAAGTTTGGTCCAGATCCATCATTGTTTGAGTCCACAGTGCTCTCTGGATATAGTGAACTACAACTCCCAAACTCAAGGTCAATGTCCACCAAACCCTTCCAGTATTTTCTGTTGGTCATGGAAGTTCTGTGTGCCAAGTCTGGTTCAATTCCATCATTGCTGGAAGTCATAATGCTTTTTGATTGTAGGTGGACTATAAATCCCAGCAACTATAACTCCCAGGTGGCTGTTAGGAATTGCGGGAGTTGAAGTCCAAAACACCTGGAGGGCCCAAGTTGGCTCGTACCTGCTGTTGACACTGATTTATATTGGTCAACATATAAACGGAGACCCGTCCTGGAAAGGTATACATGAGAAAGGCACAGATTTATGTATTTTTTGTGTATGCTTAACGTGGGCAACGATTGCCAGAGCATTCATTTACACAACGTTGAGAGCACATTGATATGCAAATGTGCACATTCGATCCTTAAGCATCACGAAATGGAATGGAAAGGTAAGTAAGGTTATGTAAAGATTAACCAAACTGCTCTCCCGCCCAGCAACCACCTTGACCCTCTCAAAGTCATCGCTGATTTGAAAGGGTTCAGATTTGTTTACCTTACTTTTAAAGTTTTGTTTTCAGGGGAAACATCTCAAGAGGGTTCCCGACATTAGAAATGGAGGTCTCAAAACCCTGAAAGTGAAAGTTGGACACGTTGGGTGGAGAAGCCGTCCCCGAATTACAAACATCTGACTTACAAGAACAACAACACACTTTATTTATTTATCTCCCTGGATTACAGTTGTACATATACACAGTAGGTTTTTACACACAGCAGCCTTCACACTAGAGCTTCATACATGAGCTTTACATATGAGGCCTGAAACCTAGGGCTTCCTCTCACTGAAGCTTCTCACACCAGGCCTTCTCAAACTGAGGCCTACTAACACAGAGGCCTTTCTCCCACTGAGGCCTTCTCACACTGAGGGCTGGCTCAGAGTGACGCCTCGCTCACACTGAGGCAAACTAACACAGAAGCCTTTCTCCCACTGAGACCTTCTCACACTGAGGGCTGTCTCAGAGTGACGCCTCTCTCACACTGAGGCAAAGTAACACAGAGGCCTTCTCACACTGGGAGCTGTCTCAGAGTGACGCCTCTCTCACACTGAGGCAAAGTAACACAGAGGCCTTCTCACACTGAGGGCTGTCTCAGAGTGACGCCTCTCACACTGAGGCAAACTAACACAGAGGCCTTTCTCCCACTGAGGCCTTTTCACACTGGGGGCTGTCTCAGAGTGACGCCTCTCTCACACTGAGGCAAAGTAACACAGAGGCCTTCTCACACTGAGGGCTGTCTCAGAGTGACACCTCTCTCACACTAAGGCAAAGTAACACAGAGGCCTTCTCACACTGGGGGCTGTCTCAGAGCGATGCCTCTCTCACACTGAGGCAAACTATCACAGAGGCCTTTCTCCCACTGAGGCCTTCTCACACTGAGGGTTGTCTCAGAGTGACGCCTCTCTCACACTGAGGCCTACTAACACAGAGGCCTTTCTCCCACTGAGGCCTTCTCACACTGAGGGCTGTCTCAGAGCAACGCCTCTCTCACACTGAGGCAAACTAACACAGAGGCCTTCTCGCACTGAGGGCTGTCTCAGAGCGATGCCTCTCTCACACTGAGGCAAACTAACACAGAGACCTTTCTCCCACTGAGGAAGAGCCCGAGTCTGGTAGGAATGGTAGGAGTTGAAGTCCAAAACACCTGGAGGGAGGGCTGAAGTTGGCCCAGGCCTTTGATCTCTTGGAACTGGACACTTCAGCCAATCAAGGGATCATCTGCATACACACGTTGTAGGAATTGAAGTCCAAAACACCCAGAAGAAGAGCCAAAGTTGGCCCAGGGCTTTGACCTCTTGAAACTGGACAGTCAATCAAGGGATCATCTGCATATCCATGTTGTGAGAGTTGAAGTCCAAAACAACCAGCACAAGAGCCCAAGTTTGACCATGCCTTTGACCTCTTGGAACTGGACACTTCAGCCAATCAAGGGATCATCAGCCTACCCACGTTGTGGGAGTTGAAGTCTAAAGCACCCAGGAACTGGAGAGGCAGTTGTGGGAGCTGAAGTCTAAAACACCAGGAGGAATGGCTGAAGTTGGTCCAAGCCTTTGACCTCTTGGACGTGGACCATTCAGACAATCAAGGGGTCATCTGCATACCCACGCTGTGGGAGTTGATGTCCAAAACACCCGGAAGAAGGGCTGAAGTTGGCCTAGGCCATTGACCTCTTGGAACTGGACAGTCAATCGAGGAATCATCTGTCTACCCACATTGTGGGAGTTGTTCCAAAACACCCAGAGGAAGGGCCCAAGTTGGCTCAAGCCTTTGACCTCTTGGAAGTGGACAATTCAGCCAATCCAGGGATCATCTGCATACCCATGCTGTGGGGGTTGATGTCCAAAACACCTGAAGGGAGGGCAGAGTTTGCCCCAGGGCTTTGACCTCTTGGAACTGGAGAGTCAATCGAGGGATCTTCTGCATACTCATGTTGTGGGAGTTGAAGTCCAAAACACCGAGAGGAAGGGCAGAGGTTGGCCCAGGGCTTTGACCTCTTGGAACTGGAAAGTCAATCGAGGGATCTTCTGCATACCCATGTTGTGGGAGCGGAAGTCCAAAACACCTGAAGGGAGGGCAGAGTTTGCCCCAGGGCTTTGACCTCTTGGAACTGGAGAGTCAGTTGTAGGAGCTGAAGTCTAAAACACCAGGAGGAATGGCTGAAGTTGGCCCAAGCCTTTGACCTCTTGGAAGTGGATGCTTCAGTCAATCAAGGGATCATCTGCATACCCAAATTGTAGGAGTTGAAGTCTAAAACGCTTAGAGGTAGGGCTGAAGTTGGCCCAAGCCTTTGTCCCCTTAGAAGTGGACACTTCAGTCAATCAAGGGATCATCTGCATATCCACATTGTGGGAGCTGACGTCCAAAACACCCGGAGGAAGGGCTGAAGTTGGCCCAGGCCTTTGACCTCTTGGAACAGGACACTTCAGCCAATCAAGGGATCATCTGCATACACACGTTGTAGGAGTTGAAGGCCAAAACACCTGGAAGAAGGGCCAAAATTGGCTCAGGCCTTAGATGTCTTGGAACTGGACAGTCAATCAAGGGATCATCTGCATAGCCATGTTGTGGGAGTTGAAGTCCAAAACACCCAGAGGAAGGGCAGAGGTTGGCCCAGGCCTTTGATCTCCTGGAACTTGACAGTCAATCAAGGGATCATCTGCATACCCACACTGTGGGAGTTGATGTCCAAAACACCCGAAGGAAGGGCCAAAGTTGGCCCAAGCCTTTGACCTCTTGGAACTAGACAGTCAATGAAGGGATCATCTGCATACCCACGTTGTGGGAGTTGAAGTCCAGAACACCTGGAGGAAAGGTCGAAGTTGGCCCAAGCCTTTGACCTCTTGGAACTAGACAGTCAATGAAGGGATCATCTGCATACCCACGTTGTGGGAGTTGAAGTCCAGAACACCTGGAGGAAAGGTCGAAGTTGACCCAAGCGTTTGACCTCTTGGAAGTGGACACTTCAGTCAATCAAGGGATCAACTGCATACCCATGTTGTGGGAGTTCATAGAATTATAGAATCAAAGAGTTGGAAGAGACCTCATGGGCCATCCAGTCCAACCCCATTCTGCCAAGAAGCAGGAATATTGCATTCAAATCACCCCTGACAGATGGCCATCCAGCCTCTGTTTAAAAGCTTCCAAAGAAGGAGCCTTCACCACACTCCGAGGCAGAGAGTTCCACTGCTGAACGGCTCTCACAGTCAGGAAGTTCTTCCTAATGTTCAGATGGAATCTCCTCTCTTGTAGTTTGAAGCCATTGTTCCATTGCGTCCTAGCCTCCAGGGAAGCAGAAAACAAGCTTGCTCCCTCCTCCTCCCTGTGGCTTCCTCTCACATATTTATACATGGCTATCATATCTCCTCTCATCCTTCTCTTCTTCAGGCTAAACATGTCCAGTTCCCTAAGCCGCTCCTCATAGGGCTTGTTCTCCAGACCCTTGATCATTTTAGTCGCCCTCCTCTGGACACATTCCAGCTTGTCAATATCTCTCTTGTAGTTGATGTCCAAAACATCCAGTGGAAGGGCCGAAGTTCGTCCATGCCTTTGACCTCTTGGAACTGGATAGTCAATCGAGGGATCCTCCTCATACCCACATTGTGGAGGTTGAAGTCCAAAACACCCAGAGGAAGGGCCAAAGTTTGTCCATGCCTGGTGTAGACCCATTTAATGAAGTTTGGACTGAACTGAACTGCACTGTACAGGTCTTCCATATAATGAAATTCCAAACTGCATTGACTCATGGAGAAGTCAACCCAAGTTTTGGAGGTCAACCAAAGTACTGGAGGGGAGGAATGACAGGAGAGTAAAGGGAAGGCCGGTATTTCCCTCCCTGCACTCTAGTCTGAGTCCTGAACCCATTTTCTTCATCTTTCCCCAATTTAATCATTGTCCAAATCTGAGGAGCGCATCGGCTGCTAATTACATTCATACCGCTGCGTGCCGCCTCTTTAATTATGCTGCTTGCCCAAGCAAGACGCATTGTAGGTTTGAGAGATGAAACGACTGGGGTGATGCGCGCAAGGCCATAAAAGAGGCCCGAGGTGTCCTCCCTTCCCTTGGAAAGCAAGAGCCGCCCCCTTGTTCGTACGAGTCCAGCGAGAGCGATGCCCTGGCGCCATTACGGAGTCGCATCGAACTATTCCGCACCATGCCGTGTTCCTAATTAAACAGCTCTCTCGCTCACACAGGTGGCATTATTATCGATGTAAATTTTAAATTGCACAAAGAAATTGCTAATTATGGCCATTTCGGTGTCTTAATTTGGGTAATTATATTTCCACAATGCACCATTGCCTGTGCGCTTGGTAGGCTCACCTCTCCCTGGATTGAAAAAAAGAAAGACCTGCCCATGTTCAATGCAAAATAATGTTGAAGGATATAATTATCCCTTAAGAGGCTGGAACAGAACGAACAAAGAAACCAAAGATGGGATCTTTCAGTCTGACAGAAGAATACAATAACACAGGGCTTTCTATGCGCTGCCGTACACATCTGGTTGTACTGGGAAACCTCTGGGAAGTCCAAATCAGATGGAGAACCAAGCTGGAAAACACTATTGTAACTGATACTAATTTCAGATTACAACAGACTTTTGCGTACAATAGGTTGACACTAAAATACATTGCCTGAGCTTTACAAGTGCAGAATTTTGTTTGGTTTTGGTTGAAAGCCAAAACCAAGGTTACAACAACATCTGTTATAGAACTCCAGTATGCTGATGACAACATCATCTATGCATATTCAGAAGATCTTAGACCACATCTGGAATATTGTGTCCAATTCTGGGCACCACAATTCAAGAGAGATATTGACAAGCTGGAATACTGTGTCCAGAGGAGGGCGACTAAAATGATCAAGGGTCTGGAGAACAAGCCCTATGAGGAGCGGCTTAGGGAGCTGGGCATGTTTAGCCTGAAGAAGAGAAGGCTGAGAGGAGATATGATAGCCATGTCTAAATATGTGAGAGGAAGCCACAGGGAGGAGGAGGGAGCAAGCTTGTGTTCTGCTTCCCTGGAGACTAGGACGCGGAACAATGGCTTCAAACTACAAGAGAGGAGATTCCATCTGAACTCGAGGAAGAACTTCCTGACTGTGAGAGCCGTTCAGCAGTGGAACTCTCTGCCCCGGAGGGAGTGTGGTGGAGGCTCCTTCTTTGGAAGCTTTTAAACAGAGGCTGGATGGCCATCTGTCAGGGGTGATTTGAATGCAATATTCCTGCTTCTTGGCAGAATGGGGTTGGACCGGATGATAGCCCATGAGGTCTCTTCCAACTCTTTGATTCTATGATTCTATGATTCTACGATTCTAATAGGTTGACATTGAAATACAACATCACCTGAGCTCTACGAGTACAGCATTTTGTTTGATTTTGGTTGAAAGCCAAAACCAAGGTTACAACAACTTCTGTTATAGAACTCCAGTATGCTGATGACAACATCATCTATGCATATTCAGAAGAAGATCTACAAGCCACTCTAAACACCTTCGCAGAAGCATACGAGAAACTCAGCCTATCATTGAACATTGAGAAAACCAAAGTGCTCTTCCAGCAGACACCAGCCAATCCCACTCCAATGCCAGAGATACGGCTTAATGGTGTAACATTAGAAAATGTTGACCATTTCCGCTCCCTTGGCAGCCACCTCTCCACCAAAGTCAACATTGACACCGAAATACAATACCACCTGAGCTCTGCAAGTGCAGCATTCTTCCGAATGAAGCAGAGAGTGTTTGAGGACCAGGACATCCGGAGGGAGACCAAGGGGCTTGTTTATAAAGCTATTGTCCTCCCAACCTTGCTATACGCCTGCGAAACGTGGACTGTCTACAGACGTCATACACAATTCCTGGAATGATTCCATTAGTGTTGCCTCCAAAAATCTTGCAAATCTCTTGGAAAACAAGCAGACAAATGTCAGTGTCCTGGAAGACATCCGTAAGGAGACCAAGGTGCTTGTTTATTAAGCTATTGTCCTCCCAACCCTGCTATATGCCTGCAAAACTTGGACTGTTTACAGACGTCATACACAATTCCTGGAATGAGTCCATCAGTGTTGCCTCCAAAAATCTTGCAAATCTCTTGGGAAGACAAGGGTACAAATGTCAGTGTCCTGGAAGACAACCGTAAGGAGACCAAAGTGCTTGTTTATAAAGCTATTGTCCTCCCAACCCTGCTATACGCCTGCGAAACGTGGACTGTCTACAGACATCACATGCAACTCCTTGAACAATTCCATCAGTGCTGTCTCCGAAAAATCCTGCAAATCTCTTGGGAAGACAAGTGGACAAATGTCAGTGTCCTGGAAGACATCCGTAAAGAGACCAAGGTGCTTGTTTATAAAGCTATTGTCCTCCCAACCCTGCTATAAGCCTGCAAAACATGGACTGTCTACAGACATCACATGCAACTCCTAGAACGATTCCATCAGTGTTGTCTCCAAAAAATCCTGCAAATCTCTTGGGAAAACAAGTGGACAAATGTCAGTGTGCTGGAAGAAGATGCAAAGACCACCAGCAATGAAGCGATGGTCCTCCGCCATCAACTCCGCTGGACCGGCCGTGTTGTCTGGATGCCCGTCCACCATCTCCCAAATCAGTTGCTCTACTCCAAACTCAAGAACAGAAAACAGAATGTTGGTGGGCAGGAAAAGAGATTGAAAGATGGGCTCAAAGCCAACCTTAAAAACTCTATCATAGACACTGAGAACTGGGAAGCCCTGACTCTTGAGCACTCCAGCTGGAGGTCAGCTGTGACCAGTAGTGCTGTATAATTTCACGAGGCACGAATGGAGGGCAAAAGAGAGAAACGTGCCAAGAGGAACTGTATCATATGGACATGTAGATGGGGCCTGAGAGAATGACCTCTCCAGAACAGGGCTCTTGCCTTTGTGGTCATTCAACCAAGCTGGACTGGCCAAAGGGAACTGACCACTCCAAATCTGTGCACAAGCCTAATTGACCATATCATGTAGTTTCAAACTGCATTATATGCTCATGTAGATGGGGCCTAGAAGAATGACCTCTCCAGAATAGAGCCCTTGCCTTTACGGTCATCCAAACAAGCCAGACTGGTCGAAGTGAACCGAACACTCTGAATCTGTGCACAAGCCTAATTGACCATATCCTGTAGTTTCAAACTGCATTATATGCTCATGTAGATGGGGCCTGGGAGAATGACCTTTCCAGAACAGGGCCCTTGCCTTTATGGTCATCCAAACAAGCCGGACTGGCCGAAGAGAACCTACCACTCTGAATGAGTTCACAAGTCTAATTGACCATATCCTGTAGTTTCAAATTGCATCATATGGACATGTAGATGAGGCCTGAGAGAATGACCTCTCCAGAAGAGAGTCCTTGCCTTTACGGTCATCCGAACAAGCCGGACTGGCCAAAGGGAACTGACTATATAATATAGTTTCAAACTGCATCATATGGGCATGTAGATGGGGCCTGGGAGCATGACCTCTCCAGAACAGGGCCCTTGCCTTTACGGTCATCCAACCAAGCCGGACTGGCCAAAGGGAACTTACCACTCCAAATGGGTTCAAAAGCCTAATTGACCATATCATGTTGTTTCAAATTGCGTCATATGGTTATGTTGATGGGGCCTGGGAGAATGACCCCTCCAGAACAGGGCCCTTGCCTTTACGGTCATCTGACCAAGGTGGACTGGCCGAAGGGAACTGACCACTCCGTATCTGTGCACAAGCGTAATTGACTATATAATATAGTTTCAAACTGCATCATATGAACATGTAGATGCGGCCTGAGAGAATGACCTCTCCAGGACAGGGCCCTTGCCTTTATGGTCATGTGATCAAGCTGGACTGGCCGAAGGGAACTGACCACTCTGAATCTGTGCAGAAGGCTAATTGACCATATCATGTAGTCTCAAACTGCATCATATGGACATGTAGATGTAGATAGGGCCGGAGAGAATGACCTCTCCAGAACAGGGCCCTTTCCTTTGTAGTCATCTGACCCAGCTGGACTGGCTGAAGGGAACTGACCACTTTGTATCTATGCATAAGCTTAATTGACCATATCATATAGTTTCAAACTGCATCATATGGACATGTGAATGGGGCCTGAGAGAATGACCTCTCCAGAACAGGGCCCTTGCCTTTACGGTCATCCAACCAAGCCGGACTGGCCAAAGGGAACTGAACACTCCGAATGGGTTCAAAAGCCTAATTGACCATATCATGTAGTTTCAAATTGCGTCATATGGTTATGTAGATGGGCCTGGGAGAATGACCCCTCCAGAACAGGGCCCTTGCCTTTACGGTCATCTGACCAAGCTGGACTGGCTGAAGGGAACTGACCACTCCGTATCTATGCACAAGTGTAATTGACTATATAATATAGTTTCAAACTGCATCATATGAACATGTAGAAGCGGCCTGAGAGAATGACCTCTCCAGGACAGGGCCCTTGCCTTTACGGTCATCTGACCCAACCGGACAAGCCAAAGGGAACTGACCACTCTGAGTGGGTTCACAAGCCCAATTGACCATATCATGTAGTTTCAAACTGTGTTATATGCTCATGTAGATGGGGCCTGAGAGAATGGGCTGCCCAGAACAGGGCCCTTGCCTTTGTGGTCATCCGAACAAGCCGAACTGTCCAAAGGGAACCGAACACTCCGAATGGGTTCACAAGCCTAATTGACTTTTCTAACTGTATCATATGGACATGTAGATGGGGCCTGAGAGAATGACCTCTCCAGAATAGAGCCCTTGCCTTTACGGTCATCCAACCAAGCCGGACTGGCCGAAGGGAACCGACCACTCTGAATCTGTGCACAAGCCTAATTGACCATATCATGTAGTTTCAAACTGCATTATATGCTCATATAGATGGGGCCTTAGAGAATGACCTCTCCAGGACATCTCCAGAACTTTTATGGGCTCATAAAACGCACCACCTTTAATGCACACAGTAAAAACCCGAGTGTATTCCGTGTTGTCTGAAATGGACGTTCTCACTGCCTGGTCTGGTTCAGTTCAATGGAAGGAAATGCAACTTTTCCCAGTGGTAGTTCCATGTACAGGGCGTCTTGCAAGGGGCAGAGGAGGTCTTTCCCAGGTCACGGAAGAAGGGCAGATGTTTTGTCAACACGGAACGTATTGATCTTCCCGCAGCGGAGCAAATGGACACTGGTAAGACCAAGCAGGCCAGCACAAGTTGGCTCCCTTGCTTCCTTGTTAAGCCCCAAACCAAACAAAGGATTGATGTTCTTCGCGATGTCTCACAACTTTATTTGAAGGATATGACAAGCATAATACTTCTCCTGTGCAATTATTTGCAGAAAAACAGAGAGCGCTTAATAGCTACACAAACATTGCCTTGCTAATGTACTGATTCGTATGTACCATGGCAGCAGCAAGGTGGGATTGGTGGCACCAAGTTCAGAGCATGAGTCGTACTCGTAAACGTTGGCCTTGCACGCTCCCACCTTCTCTGAAAGCCACAAACCTTTCCATTACATTTGGGCCCCTTCTACACTGCCACATAACATCCAGATTGTCTGTTTTGAACTGTATTATAAGGCAGTGGAGACTCATGTAATCCAGTTCAATCAGATAATCTGGATTATCTGCTTTGATCATGGATTATGTTGAACATGGTTGGAGCAAGCACGCTCCCCTGAGGCAGGCCATTCTTCTGTTTCCGCCATCTGCTTCTCTGGCCCTGGAACTCAACAAAAAAGCTCATGTTGGGTAGCTGATTTCCTTGAGCGGTGATGGCACGATCATCAGCATAGATGAAGCTCTCTGTCCCTTCTGGCAGTGGCTGGTCATTTGTGTAGATGTTGAACATGGGTGGAGCAAGCACGCTCCCCTGAGGCAGGCCGTTCTTCTGTTTCCGCCCTCTGCTTCTCTGGCCCTGGCACTCAACAAAAAAGCTCCTGTTCTGTAGCAGGTTTCCTATGAGGCGGGTGAGGTGGTCGTCCTTTGTGAGATTAGACATTTTTCTCAGGAGGAGGTGGTGATTGACAGTATCATAAGTCGCTGATAGGTCTATGAAGATAGCTCCTTTGATCTGCTACCTTTCAAAGCCATCTTCTATGTGCCTCAGGGGAGCGTGCTTGCTCCATCCATGTTCAACCTTTACACAAATGACCAGCCACTGTCACAAGGGACAGAGAGTTTCATCTATGCTGACGATCGTGCCATTACCTGACTCAGCACATAGAAGATGGCTTTGAAAGGCAGCAGATCACAGGAGCTGTCTTCATAGACCTATCAGCGGCTTATGAGACTGTGAACCACCACAGCCTCCTCCTGAGAAAAATGTATAATCTCACAAAGGACGACCACCTCACCCGCCTCATAGGAAACCTGCTACAAAACAGGAGCTTTTTTGTTGAGTTCCAGGGCCAGGGAAGCAGATGGCGGAAACAGAAGGACGGCCTGCCTCAGGGGAGCGTGCTTGCTCCATCCATGTTCAACATCTACACAAATGACCAGCCACTGCCAGAAGGGACAGACAGCTTCATCTATGCTGATGATCGTGCCATCACCGCTCAAGGAAATCAGCTACCGAACAGGAGCTTTTTTGTTGAGTTCCAGGGCCAGAGAAGCAGATGGCAGAAACAGAAGAACGGCCTGCCTCAGGGGAGCGTGCTTGCTCCATCCCTGTTCAACATCTACACAAATGACCAGCCACTGCCAGAAGGGACAGAGAGTTTCATCTATGCTGATGATCGTGCCATCACCACTCAAGCAGGGAGCTTTGAGATGGTAGGAAAGAAGCTCTCCGAAGCTCTAGGTGCTCTGACTGCCTCTTACAGGAAAAACCAGCTGATCCCCAACCCATCTAAAACACAGATATGTGCCTTTCAACTTAAGAACAGACAAGCATCCCGAACTCTGAGGATTATTACCTGAAAAGGAAGGAATCCCACTGGAGCATTGCATCGCACCCAAATCCCTGGGAGTCACTCTAGACCGTGCTCTGACCTACAAGAAGCACTGCCTGAACATCAAGCAAAAGATGGGCGGTAGAAACAATATCATACGAAAGCTGACTGGCACAACCTGGGGATCACAACCAGACACAGTGAAGACATCTGCCCTTGCTGTTGAGTATGCATGCCCAGTGTGGAACACATCTCACCATACTAAAACAGTGGATGTGGCTCTTAATGAGACATGCCACTATCACGGGGTGTCTGCGCCCTACACCACTGGAGAAATTACACTGTTTAACTGGTATTGCACCACCTGACATCCGCTGGGAAATAGCAGCCAATAGTGAAAGGACCAATGCCATGACATCTCTGGCCCATCCTCTGTTTGGGTATCAGCCAGCACGTCAACGACTTAAATCTAGAAATAGTTTTCTAATATCTACAGAGACACTCACTGGAACACCTCAGCAAGCAAGAGACCAAAAGTGGCAGGCTCAAACCCAGAACCTCAATCAGTGGCTGATTCTACAGTATAGATGCATTTTTTGGGGGAAATGATTGTAACCAGGCTGCAAACATTCTCCTCTTCCTTGGTAGGAAGCCAAATAGTGAACTGTAGGAATTGACTGCTTTCAAAAACATGCCCTGCGGATCTCTCCAGATCTTGGCAGCACCGTCACCACCCACCTGCAAGGCCTCCAAAGCTGGGGGAGAAGGTGTTTATTTGCCTCAAAGAAAGGTGCCACAGAAGCATTTACTAAACATAATATTTGTGTCTCACACCGCTTTGTAATTTCCAAGCAATTAAGGAGCGCCAGAGCCATCAAAGGGAAGAAACGCCAAAGGAGGCGAGAAGTTTGTGGAGAACACAAGTCACAACTGGTTGGAGGTTGAGGGTGAGGCTCTAAAATGAAGAGGACGACCTTCAGGTGGGACAGAAGGCTTGGTTGTGCTACGGAGGATTATGACTTCCATGTCTCTCCGTAGGACACATCTTTGCTGTAGAGTGAATGTGCTTTGGTACTGCTTGAATGGCCATGGCTGGGCAGAGAGTTCCACTGCTGAACGGCTCTCACAGCCAGGAAGTTCTTCCTCATGTTCAGATAGAATCTCCTCTCTTGTAGTTTGAAGCAATTCCTCCATTGCGTCCTAATCTCCAGGGAAGCAGAAAACAAGCTTGCTACTTCCTCCCTGTGGCTTCCTCTCACAGATTTATACATGGCTATCGTGTCTCCTCTCAGCCTTCTCTTCTGCAGGCTATACATGCCCAGCTCCTTAAGCCGCTCCTCATAGAGCTTGTTCTCCAGACCCTTGATCATTTAGTCACCCTTCCTATGACATATTCTCATATTTATACATGGCTATCATGTCTCCTCTCAGCCTTCTCTTCTGCAGGCTAAACATGCCCAGCTCCTTAAGCCGCTCCTCATAGGGCTTGTTCTCCAGACCCTTGATCATTTAGTCACCCTTCCTATGACATATTCTCATATTTATACATGGCTATCATGTCTCCTCTCAGCCTTCTCTTCTGCAGGCTAAACATGCCCAGCTCCTTAAGCCGCTCCTCATAGGGCTTGTTCTCCAGACCCTTGATCATTTTAGTCGCCCTCCTCTGGACACATTCCAGCTTGTCAATCTCTCTCTTGAATTGTGGTGCCCAGAATTGGACACAATATTCCAGGTAAAGTGGTCTAACCAAGGCGGAATAGAGAATCCAGACAAGACAGAGGTCCTCCTGGTCAGTCAAAAGGCCGAACAGCGCATAGGGTTAACAGATTGAAACTCAACGGGGTTCCACTCCCCCTGAAGGCGCAGGTTTGCAGCTTGGGAGTGATCCTGGATTCAACACTGAGCCTGGAACCCCAGGTCTCAGCGGTGACCAGGGGAGCATTTGCACAATTAAAACTTGCGCGCCAGCTGCGCCCGTACCTTGGGAAGTCTGACTTGGCCACGGTGGTCCACACTCTGGTTACATCCCGTATAGACTACTGCAATGCTCTCTATATGGGGTTTCCTCTGAAGACGGCCCGGAAGCTTCAATTACTCCAACGAGCGGCAGCCAGATTACTAACAGGAGGCCTGGCCCTTGAGTGCTCCAGCTGGAGGTCACCTGTGACCAGCAGTGCTGCAGAATTTGAAGAGGCACGAATGTAGGGCGAAAGAGAGAAACGTGCCAAGAGAAAGGCATGTCAAGTCAACCCCAACCGGGACCACCTTCTATGTGGAAACTGATGCCCTCACTGTGGGAGAAGATGCAGGTCAAGAAGAGGGCTCCACAGTCACTTACGGACCCACCAGAATCATAGAATCAAAGAGTTGGAAGAGACCTCATGGGCCATCCAGTCCAACCCCATTCTGCCAAGAAGCAGGAATATTGCATTCAAATCACCCCTGACAGATGGCCATCCAGCCTCTGCTTCAAAGCTTCCAAAGAAGGAGCCTCCAACACACTCCGGGGCAGAGAGTTCCACTGCTGAACGGCTCTCACAGTCAGGAAGTTCTTCCTCATGTTCAGATGGAATCTAGGATACCACTCTTGGAGGACTATCATCCTCGGACTACGATAGCAGCAGAAGCGGTCATGGCAGTAGTCATCATAATCGTGATTCAGACGCTGTGAGAAAAGGCTCCCAAACGAACTCATCCAAATGAATTACTGTAGATTTTTCTTCTTCCACCTCCTCTATCCGACAATCTCTTGTTTGCAAATGCGTAATCGGCACTCCGTGTGAAGTACATTCCGTGAACTGTCCATTGTGCTGCCGCTCTGAGCGACGCCAATGACACCTTGTGTAGGTCATCCCGGCTGCAAAGTAAAGAGAGGATGACCAGCAAGAGGGAGGAGGAGGGCACAAGGGTGTCTCTCTTTCCTCTGAAAGATGATGCTGAAGAGCAAAGGATTGGGGAAGACTACATCTCTTGGCCCAAGCTGGTTTGCTCTACTCTGAGGTCGCTTCCAGGCAGCCTCATAACAACAAATAAGGACAAATAAGTGGGGCAAAAAATCACAGGACATGCAGTAAATGCTCCACAACTGTTTTGACACCTTGTTTGTAGAAATCCAGAAGATGGACATGGGACAACCAATGGAAATTGATGCTCTGAGAAGTACTGGACTCATATGTGCTAATGCGAATATCTGAGTGTGCGCACAAGAAGATTTCTTATCAATCCAGACAAGACAGAGGTCCTCCAGGTCAGTCGTATGTCCAACCGGGGTATTGGGTGGCCACCTGTGCTTGACAGGTTGCACTCCCCTTGAAGACACAGGTCCACAACTTAGAGGTCCTCCTGGACTCAGCGCTGACGCTTGATGCTCAGGTATCAGCGGTAGCCAGGAGGGCCTTTGCACAACTCAAACTCATGCGCCAACTACGACCATACCTCACGAAGTCTGACTTGATCACAGTGGTCCGTACCTTAGTTATCTCTAGATTGGACTATTGCAATGTGCTCTATGTGGGGCTTCCCTTGAAGATGGCCTGGAAACTTCAATTGGTCCAATGTTCCGCAGCCAAACTACTAACTGGGGCAACTTACAGGGAGTGAACTTCACCAATGGGCATTTCATTACAGGCAGTCCCCGAGTTACAAACATCTGACTTACAAATGACTCCAATGGGATTTTGGCCTGCATCAATAGGAGCACAGTGTCTAGACCTAGGGAAGTCATGCTCCCCATGCTCTATTCAGCTTTGGTTTGAGCACTTTACCTAGAATATTGTGTCCAATTCAAGAGACATATTGACAAGCTGGAATGTGTCCAGAGGAAGAGGGTGACTAAAATGATCAAGGATCTGGAGAACAAGCCCTATGAGGAGTGGCTTAAGGAGATGGGCATGTTTAGCCTGAAGAAGAGAAGGCTGAAAGGAGACATGATGAGGGCTATGTATAAATATGTGAGAGGAAGCCACAGGGAGGAGGAGGAGGGAGCAAGCTTGTTTTCTGCTTCCCTGGAGACTAGGACGCAATTGAGCCATGGCTTCAAACTACAAGAGAGCAGATTCCATCTGAACATGAGGAAGAACTTCCAGACTGTGAGAGTCGTTCAGCAGTGGAACTCTCTGCCCCGGAGTGTGGTGAGGCTCCTTCTTTGGAGGCTTTTAAACAGAGGCTGGTTGGCCATCTGTCAGGGGTGATTTGAATGCAATATTCCTGCTTCTTGGCAGAATGGGATTGGACTGGATGATGGCCCAGGAGGTCTCTTCCAACTCTTTGATTCTATTATTATTATTATTATTATTATTATTATTATTAAGCAGAGGCTGGGTGGCCATCTGTCGGGGGTGATTTGAATGCAATATTCCTGCTTCTTGGCAGAAAGGGCTTGGACTGGATGAAGGCCCAGGAGGTCTCTTCCAACTCTTTGATTCTAGGATTCTATGATTCTACATGAGGAAGAACTTCCTGACTGTGAGAGCCGTTCAGCAGTGGAACTCTCTGCCCCGGAGTGTGGTGGAGGCTCCTTCTTTGGAAGCTTTGAAACAGAGGCTGGATGGCCATCTGTCAGGGGGGATTTGAATGCAATATTCCTGCTTCTTGGCAGAAAGGGGTTGGACTGGATGACGGCCCAGGAAGTCTCTTCCAACTCTTTGATTCTATGATTCTATGATTCTACATGAGGAAGAACTTCCTGACTGTGAGAGCTGTTCAGCAGTGGAACTCTCTGCCCCGGAGGGAGTGTGGTGGAGGCTCCTTCTTTGGAAGCTTTGAAACAGAGGCTGGATGGCCATCTGTCAGGGGTGATTTGAATGCACTATTCCTGCTTCTTGGCAGAATGGGGTTGGACTGGATGGCCCAGGAGGTCTCTTCCAACTCTTTAATTCTATTATTATTATTATTATTATTATTATTATTATTATTAAGCAGAGGCTGGATGGCCATCTGTCGGGGGTGCTTTGAATGCAATATCTCTGCTTCTTGGCAGAATGGGGTTGGACTGGGTGGCCCATGAGGTCTCTTCCAACTCTTTGATTCTATGATTCTATGAGTTCTCATGGGAATTGCTTTCCATTTGTGCTTCCATTTAGCCACCTGTGTGTCATTGGCTCCATTTGTTTACAGCCCTGACCAGTTGTTTTGGGATTTCACAATGGGTACAAACACTAGAAAGTCCATACCAACATATAGCAACAAAGTCATGCATTTGCCTTGACCGCAGAGATTCACAGTCATGCGCATATATGCATTTTTCAGACAAAATTGGGGTTTAAGTACACTTTGTGAACATGTGTTTTTCAGCTGTTAATGCGAATCAGTGCGCAATCATGTCTCATATTCTGGTCTAAATCAATGGACTTAGTAGAATATCTACCTCCGCTCTTACATGGCCAAGAAAAGCCCCCGGGAAGCAAGAAGTAGGACAACAGCGCCATGTTTCTCAATAATCAGTAATGAGATGCATCTTATCTCTGATGCCAGAGGCAAGATATAGGCATCGCGACTAGTAGCCATTGATAGACTTATCCGCCATTAATCGGTCTAATCCCCCTTTCAAGAAATCCAATTTAGCAACTATCACGAAAGGTTATGCTGGGGAATTCTATAGTCTAGCCATGTGCTATGGGAATCGCGGATCCATACAATTCACATTCAGTAGAGGCCACTGGCTTCTAATATTGTAAAGGGAAACGGGTCCCCGTAGTCCACATTCCCCAAAGTGACCCATTTAAGGTGGAATCAGGAGTCAAACAGGGATGATGTGTTATTGCCCCAACCTTATTTTCTATCTTCATCGCTATGATACTTCATCTTGTTGATGGGAAGCTCTCCACCGGAGTGGAAATCATCTATTGGACAGATGGCAAGCTGTTTAACCTCAAAACCAAGGTCACAACAACATCTGTTATAGAACTCCAATATGCTGATGACAACGTCGTCTGTGCACATTCAGAAGACATGCAAGCCACTCTAAACACCTTTGCAGAAGCGTACGAGAAGCTCACCCTGTCATTAAACATCAAGAAAACCTAAGTTCTCTTCCAGCAGTCACCGGCCAATCCCTCTCCAATGCCAGAAATACAGCTTAATGGTGTAACATTAGAAAACGTGGACCATTTCCACTCCCTTGGCAGCCCCCTCTCCACCAAAGTCAACATTGACACTGAAATTCAACACCGTCTGAGCTCTGCGAGTGCAGCATTTTTCTGAATGAAGCAGAGAGTATTTGAGGACCGGGACATCTGTAGGCAGACCAAGGTGCTTGTTTATAAATCTATTGTCCTCCCAACACTGCTCTATGTCTGCGAAACGTGGACTGTCTACAGACGTCAAAATTGATGCTGAAATACAACACTTCACTTCACTTCACTTTATTTCTTAATTAGTCACTCTCCACCAAGGTGCTTCAAGCGACTTAAAATCTAAAATAGCATTTACACAATATAAAAACATTCAACATAAAAACATTCAACAGTGACTATTTGGCAAACACCACCTGAGCTCTGCAAGTGCAGCATTTTTCCAAATGAAGCAGAGAGTGTTTGAGGACCGGGACATCCGTAGGGATACCAAGGTGCTTGTTTATAAAGCTATTGTCCTCCCAACCCTGCCTTACGTCTGCGAGATGTGGACTGTCTACAGATGTCAACATTGATGCTGAAAGACAACACCACCTGAGCTCTGCGAGTGCAGCATTTTTCCGAATGAAGCAGAGAGTGTTTGAGGACCGGGACATCCGTAGGGATACCAAGGTTCTTGCCTATAAAGCTATTGTCCTCCCAACCCTGCTATACGCCTGTGAAACGTGGACTGTCTACAGACGTCAACATTGACACTGAAATACAACACCTCCTGAGCTCTGCGAGTGCAGCACTCTTCTGAATATAGCAGAGAGTGTTTGAGGACCGGGAAATCCATAGGGATGCCAAGGTTCTTGTCTATAAAGCTATTGTCCTCCCAACCCTGCTATACGCCTGTGAAACGTGGACTGTCTACAGATGTCAACATTGACACTGAAATACAACACCTCCTGAGTTCTGCGAGTGCAGTATTCTTCTGAATATAGCAGAGAGTGTTTGAGGACCGGGACATCCATAGGGATACCAAGGTGCTTGTTTATAAAGCTATTGTCCTCCCAACTCTGCTTTACGCCTGCAAAACGTGGACTGTCTACAGACGTCACATTCAACTCCTGGAACGATTCCATCAGCACTGCCTCCGAAAAGTCCTGCAAATATCTTGGGAAGACAAGCGGACAAACGTCAGCACCCGTAAGAAGCCAAGACCACCAGCATTGAAGCGATGGTCCTCCGCCATCAACTCCGCTGGACTGGCCATGTTGTCCGGACACCCAACCACCTTCCCTACTCTGAACTCAAGAATGTTGGAGGACAGGAAAGGAGTTTGAAAGATGGGCTCAAAGCCAACCTTAACAACTCTGGCATAGACTCTGAGTACTGGGAAGTACTGGTCCTTGAACGCTCCAGCTGGAGGTCAGTTGTGACCAGCAGTGCTGTAGAATTTGAAGAGGCACAAATGTAGGGCGAAAGGGAGAAACGTGCCAAGAGGAAGGCGCGTCAAGCCAACTCCGACCGGGACCGCCTTCTACCTGGAAGCCGATACCCTCACTGTGGGAGAAGATGCAGGTCAAGAATAGGGCTCCACAGCCACCTACGGACCCATCCCCAGGACACTACACTTGGAGAATAGGGCTCCACAGCCACCTACGAATCCACAAGGCAACCCATCATGGAAGACCATCTTACTCGTCCAACGAGGGATCGCCTAAGTAAGTAAGTAAGTAAGTAAGTACACTTAGAGGACCATCATCCTCGGACTACGAGGGATCGCCTAAGTAAGCAGAGTGGAAATCATCTACTGGGCAGATGGCAAGCTATTTAACCTCAAAACCAAGGTCACAACAACATCTGTTATAGAACTCCAATATGCTGATGACAACGTCATCTGTGCGCATTCAGAAGAAGACGTACAAGCCATTCTAAAGACCTTTGCAGAAGCATACGAGAAGCTCGGCCTCTCATTGAACATCAAGAAAACCAAAGTGCTCTTCCAGCAGTCACCGGCCAATGCCAGAAATACACTCCACCTAGCAACAGCCAATCCAGTGACACCAAGGGCGGGGGGGGGGGGGGCACTTCCCTCTCTTTGAGGTCTAAACAGACAGACAAATAGATGGATTTTGCCAATTAGCTTCTCCAAGGCATCTCTCGGAATTGGCATCTAAAGCCAGTACAGAGAAAACAGCAGATTACACTCCAAGCCTGCCATTTTGGAGAGCTTTTCTCAGGAGCACATAATGTAAACGATGCAAAAAAGCAGCCCTGAATCTGCAAGCGACAGCAAAATGAGAGTGAGCGAGCCGCTAGTTTGCACAACTCCCCCCTGGGGACGGCACGTTCGTCAACTTACCGACACTTGTGATTTTCTGGGAGGCCAGATCGTGAAGCAAGGCGGCCACGGCCGGGTTGTGCCGGGAATACAGTTCGTATCGGTTGATGCCAATGTGGAACTTGAGCCAGTTTGGATAGGAATCAATCGATGTTTCTCCGGTGGGAAGGAATTCTTCGTCTTCGTTGCCTTCGTTCTGCCTACCGAAGGAAAACAAACCAGAAAAGGCACAGATTAGGTTGCTTGGCAATGCCAGCCGTGCACTTGGAGACAGGGAGCGAGGGAGGAAGAAGGGGAGCCAAGCCAAGGCTTGCAAAAGGGCCAAGAAAAGCACCGGACAGGACACGCTGGCCGTACTTTGGCTCAGCTGAACTGTAGGCCAGTGTTCTGAATTTTGGACACTGTGGAAGGAAGCATACACTGACTTTGCAGTCGGGACTCTCCTTGGTTAGAGTGGGGTGGGAAACATGCAGTCGATATATACAACTTAAGTGTGTCCCCACTCCAAGAACCCCAAAATGCCCCCTCAATGGCAAACCAGACAACCCAAAGGCTTTGAGAGAGACTATAGAAGGGACTGGGCAAGCTTTGGACCATAGATGTTTTGGACTTCAACTCCTATCATTCCTGACAGCCTCAGACCCCTTCCTTTTCCCGCTCAGCTGCTTCAGTGGAAAAGGAAATGGACTGAGTCTGTTAAGAATTCTGGGAGTTGAAGTCCAAAACACTTGGAAGGAGGGCCCAAGTTGGCCCCAACTTTGTCCTCTTGGAACTGGACACTTCAGTCAATCAAGGGGTCATCTGCACACCCAGGTTGTGGGAGTAGAAGACCAAAACACATGGAAGGAGGGCCCAAGTTAGCCTATGTCTTTGTCCTCTTAGAACTGGACACTTTGGTCAATCAAGGGGTCATCTGCATACCCAAGTTGTGGGAGTTGAAGTCCAAAACATCTGGAGGGAGGACCAAAGTTGGCCCATGCCTTTTTCCTCTTGGAACTGGACACATCAGTCACTCAAGGGATCATCTGCATACCCACGTTGTGGGAGTTGAAGTCCAATCAAGGAATCATCTGCACACACATGTTGTAGAAGTAAAACCCCAAAACACCTGGAGGGAGGGCCCAAGTTGGCCCAGGCCTTTGTCCTCTTGGATCTGGACACTTCAGCCAATTAAGGGATCATCTGCATACCCACGTTGTGGGAGCTGAAGTCCAATCAAGGAATAATCTGCACACCCATGTTGTGGGAGTTGAAGCTCAAAACACCTGGAAGGAGGGCCCAAGTTGGCCCATGCCTTTGTCCTCTTGGAACTGGACACTTCACTCAATCAAGGGATCATCTGCATACCCATGTTGTGGAAGTCCAAAACACCTGGAGGGAGGGCCCAAGTTGGCCTCAACTTTGTACTCTTGGAACTGGACACTTCAGCCAATCAAGGAATCATTTGCATACCCATGTTGTGGGAGCTGACGTCCAATCAAGGAATCATCCACACACCCATGTTGTGGGAGTTGGAGCCCAAAACACCTGAAGGGAAGGGCCCAAGTTGGCCCCTGCCTTTGTCCTCTTGGAACTGAACATTTCAGTCAATTAAGGGGTCATCTGCATACCCACGTTGTGGGAGTTGATGTCCAGAACACTTGGAAGGAGGGTCCAAGTTGGCCCATGCCTCTATTCTCCTGGAACTGGACATTTCAGTCAATCAAGGGATCATCTGCATATCCATGTTGTGGGAGTTGAAGCCCAACACCTGGAAGGAGGGCCCAAGTTGGCCCAGGCCTTTGTCCTCTTGGAACTGGACACTTCAGTCAATTAAGGGGTCATCTCCATACCCATGTTCTGGGAGTTGAAATCTAATCAAGGGATCATCAGCATACCACATTATGGGAGCTGAAGACCAATCAAGGGATCATCTGCATACCCATGTTGTGGGAGTAGGAGCCCAAAACATCTGGAGGGAGGACCAAAGTTGGTCCATGCCTTTGTCCCCTTGGAACTGGACACTTCAGTCAATCAAAGGGTCATCTGCACACCCAGGTTGTGGGAGTTGAAGCCCAAAACACCTGGAGGGAGGGCCCAAGTTAGCCTATGTCTTTGTCCTCTTGGAACTGGACACTTCGGTCAATCAAGGAAGCATCTTCACACCGGAAAGTGGAATTTTGGTGAGCAGGAAAATAGATTTAAAGATGGGCTCAAAGCCAACCTTAAAAACTCTGGCATAGACACTGAGAACTGGGAAGCCCTGGCCATTGAGCACTCCAGTTGGAGGTCAGCTGTGACCAGTAGTGCTGCAGAATTTGAAGAGGCATGAATGGAGGGTGAAAGAGAGAAATGTGCCAAGAGGAAGGCGCGTCAAGCCAATCCTGACCGGGACCGCCTTCCATCTGGAAACTGATGTCGTCACTGCGGGAAAAGATGCGGGCCAAGAATAGGGCTCCACAACCACCTACGGACCCACCTCCAAGACACTATACTTGGAGGAACATCATCCTCGAGCTACGAGGGATCGCCTAAGTCAGTGGTTCTCAACCTGTGGGTCCCCAGGTGTTTTGGCCTACAACTCCCAGAAATCCCAGCCAGTTTAGCAGCTATTAGGATTTCTGGGAGATGAAGACATATTGGGGACCCACAGGTTGAGAACCATTGACTTAGGCGATCCCTCGTAGCTCGAGGATGATGGTCCTCCAAGGGTAGCATCTTGGAGGTGAGTCCGTAGGTGGTTGTGCAGCCCTATTCTTGACCTGCATCTTGAGAACCACTGGCCTAAGTAATAAGTAAGTAAGTGGGTGACGCCTGGCTCGAGAGCAGTACGTGTAAAAAAGATCTTGGAGTCTTCGTGGACAGCAAGTTAAACATGAGCCAGGAATGTGATGTGGCGGCAAAAAAAGCCAATGGGATTTTGGCCTGCATCCATAGGAGCCTAGTGTCTAGATCTAGGGAAGTCATGCTCCCCATGCTCTATTCCGCTTTGGTTAGACCACTTTACCTGGAATACTGTGTCCAATTCTGGGCACCACAATTGAAGAGAGAGATTGACAAGCTGGAATGTGTCCAGAGGAAGAGGGAGACTCAAATGATCAAGGGTCTGGAGAACAAGCCCTATGAGGAGCGGCTTAGGGAACTGGGCATGTTTAGCCTGAAGAAGAGAAGGCTGAGAGGAGACATGATAGCCATGGATAAATATGTGAGAGGAAGCCACAGGGAGGAGGAGGGAGCAAGCTTGTTTTCTGCTTCCTTGGAGACTAGGACGCGGAACAATGGCTTCAAACTACAAGAGAGGAGATTCCATCTGAACATTAGGAAGAACTTCCTGACTGTGAGAGCCGTTCAGCAGTGGAACTCTCTGCGCCAGAGTGTGGTGGAGGCTCCTTCTTTGGAGGCTTTTAAACAGAGGCTGGATGGCCATCTGTCAGGGGTGATTTGAATGGATTATTCCTGCTTCTTGGCAGAATGGGGTTGGACTGGATGATGGCCCATGAGGTCTCTTCCAACTCTTTCATTCTATGATTCTATGAAGTAAGTTGTAGCTTGGCAAAGCCTTGAGCCTTCTCTGCTACTTTCTCACCAAACGGCAACTCTCAGGACTCCATAGCACCGAGTCTTGGCAGTCCAAGTGGTTTCAAGTCGCATTAATTGTGCCGTGGAGACTGATGCACCAACAGCCTTGTTGCATAACTGGATTTTGGATGAAAGGCAAGTCTGTAGACTCTCAAACCACAACCTAGTGATCAAGGATAACATGAAATCTCAGGGATGTTGGACCCGTTCCCATGTAAGCAATCCTTCCTTCCTCTCTCTCGCTCTCTCTTTGCCAGACCTTTGATGCCAGTTCCTCTGTTTGCAGGAGAAGTTAATCGTTTACTGCTCCGTCTTATGTCCGAGCCGCCCTTTCTCCCTCTCTTTCTCTGTCCTTCTCTCTCGCTCACTCTGTATTTTTTCAGCCTTCGGAGCTTTTGGGAGGAGAGCGCATACCAGGCATAGCTGCAACATACGACGACGATATTCCTTTGAAAAGCTCTGACCTTGCGTTGGAATCCAAAGGCCCGGGAGATGCTTCTGAATGAAACACACCACTGGCAAAACAAGCCCTCAAAATATGAACGAAACCACCAAAACAACATTAAAAGGAAAACCACACCATCTCAGCAGCACAAAAACTGAAATAGACACAAAGCTGTGCTCTGTTTGCTCTTACTACCATTTTTTTTCCAAATTATCTTGTATCTCTTTTGAAAATAGCAAAGTATGGGTTGCGGAGGCTAAATTTAGTCCAAAGAATTGCTGTTGGGTTCCTTCAAGTTGTTTCCATGACTCATTCAGAAGAACTATCCCACTGCCTGCCTCTGAGGCTGAGAGACTACAACTTGGATTCCAACCCCAAGCAAGGATTTGAATCCTGGTCTCTAGAGCAGGCATGGGCAAACTTCAGTCCTCCAGGTGTTTTGGACTTCAGCTCCCATATGGCATGACTAACTTTGGCCTTCAAGGTGTTTTGGACATTGACTTACCACAATGTGGGTATGTAGATGATCCCTTGATAAACTGAAGTGTCCAGTTCCAAGAGGACAAAGGCATGGGCCAACTTAGTCCCTTCCTCCAGGTGTTTTGGACTTCAACTACCATAAGGTATGACCAACTTTGGCCTTCAAGGTGTTTTGGACATTGACTACCACAAGGTGGGCAGGCAGATGATCCCTTGATTGACCGAAGTGTCCAGGTCCAAGAGGACAATGGCATGACCCAACTTCAACCCTCTAGGTGTTCTGACTACCACAACATGGGTATGCAGAAGATCCCTTGATGGACTGAAGTGTCCAGTCCCAAGAGGTCAAAGACATGGGCCAACTTGGGCCCTCCCTCCAGGTGTTTTGGATTTCAACTCCCATAATGTGGGTATGAGGATGATCCCTTGATGGACTGGAGTGTCCAGTTCCAACAGGTCAAAGGCATAGCCAACTTGGGCTCTCCCTCCAGGTGTTTTGGACTTCAACTCCCATAATGTGGGTATGAGGATGATCCCTTGATGGACTGGAGTGTCCAGTTCCAAGAGGTCAAAGGCATGGGCCAACTTGGGCCCTCCCTCCAGGTGTTTTGGACTTTCACAACGTGGGTATGCTGATGATCTCTTGATTGACTCAGGTGTCCAGTCCCAAGAGGACAAAGGCATGGGCCAACTTGGGCCCTCCCTCCAGGTGTTTTGGATTTCAACTCCCATAATGTGGGTATGAGGATGATCCCTTGATGGACTGGAGTGTCCAGTTCCAACAGGTCAAAGGCATAGCCAACTTGGGCTCTCCCTCCAGGTGTTTTGGACTTCAACTCCCATAATGTGGGTATGAGGATGATCCCTTGATGGACTGGAGTGTCCAGTTCCAAGAGGTCAAAGGCATGGGCCAACTTGGGCCCTCCCTCCAGGTGTTTTGGACTTTCACAACGTGGGTATGCTGATGATCTCTTGATTGACTCAGGTGTCCAGTCCCAAGAGGACAAAGGCATGGGCCAACTTGGGCCCTCCCTCCAGGTGTTTTGGATTTCAACTCCCATAATGTGGGTATGAGGATGATCCCTTGATGGACTGGAGTGTCCAGTTCCAACAGGTCAAAGGCATAGCCAACTTGGGCTCTCCCTCCAGGTGTTTTGGACTTCAACTCCCATAATGTGGGTATGAGGATGATCCCTTGATGGACTGGAGTGTCCAGTTCCAAGAGGTCAAAGGCATGGGCCAACTTGGGCCCTCCCTCCAGGTGTTTTGGACTTTCACAACGTGGGTATGCTGATGATCTCTTGATTGACTCAGGTGTCCAGTCCCAAGAGGACAAAGGCATGGGCCAACTTGGGCCCTCCCTCCAGGTGTTTTGGATTTCAACTCCCATAATGTGGGTATGAGGATGATCCCTTGATGGACTGGAGTGTCCAGTTCCAACAGGTCAAAGGCATAGCCAACTTGGGCTCTCCCTCCAGGTGTTTTGGACTTCAACTCCCATAATGTGGGTATGAGGATGATCCCTTGATGGACTGGAGTGTCCAGTTCCAAGAGGTCAAAGGCATGGGCCAACTTGGGCCCTCCCTCCAGGTGTTTTGGACTTTCACAACGTGGGTATGCTGATGATCTCTTGATTGACTCAGGTGTCCAGTCCCAAGAGGACAAAGGCATGGGCCAACTTGGGCCCTCCTTCCAGCTGTTTTGGACTTCAACTTCCACAACGTGGGTATGGTGATGATCCCTTGATGGACTGAAGTGTCCAGTCCCAAAAGGACAATGGCATGACCCAACTTCGTCCCTCTAGGTGTTTTGGACATTGACTACCACAACGTGGTTATGCAGATGACCCCTTGATTGACTGAAGTGTCCAATTCCAAGAGGACAAAGGCATGGGCCAACTTGGGCCTTCCCTTCAGGTGTTTTGGATTTCAACTCCCATAATGTGGGTATGAGGATGATCCCTTGATGGACTGGAGTGTCCAGTTCCAACAAGTCAAAGGCATGGCCAATTTGGGCCCTTTCTCCAGGTGTTTTGGACTTCAACTCCCACAACGTGGGTATGCAGATGACCCCTTGATTGACTGCTGTGTCCATTTCCAAGAGGACAAAGGCATGGGCCAACTTGGGCCCTACCTCCAGGTGTTTTGGACTTCAGCTTCCACAATGTGGGTATGCTGATGATCCCTTGATTGACTGAAGTGTCAAGTTCCAAGAGGACAATGGCATGACCCAACTTTGGCCCTCCCTCCAGGTGTTTTGGACTTCAACTCCCACAACATGGCTATGCAGATGATCCCTTGATTGACTGAAGTGACCATTTCCAAGAGAACAAAGGCATGGGCCAACTTGGACCCTCCTTCCAGGTGTTTTGGACTTCTACTCCCACAATGTGGGTATGCAGATGACCCCTTGACTGACTGAAGTGTCCAGTCCCAAGAGATCAAAGGCATGGGGCAACTTGGGCCCTCCCTTCAGGTGTTTTGGACTTCAACTCCCACAACATGGGTGTGCAGATGACTCCTTGATTGACTGAAGTGTCCAGTTCCAAGAGGACAAAGGCATGGGCCAACTTGGGCCCTCCTTCCAGGTGTTTTGGGCTTCAACTCCCACAACATGGGTATGTAGATGACCCCTTGATTGACTGAATTGTCCAGTCCCAAGAGGACAAAGGCATGGGTCAACTTGGGCCCTCCCTCCAGGTGTTTTGGACTTTCACAAATGTGGATATGCAGATGATCCCTTGATTGACTGAAGTGTCAATTCCCAAGAGGACAAAGACATGGGCCAACTTTGGCCCTTCCTCCAGGTGTTTTGGACTACAACTCCCACAGCATGGGTATGAGGATGGTCAAAGTTGGCCAATGCCTGCTCTAGAGTCTTAGGATCCCATGCCATGACGGGTGTTAAGCATCATATTCCCATGGCGTTTAGTCCCATTGCATTAAAGAAGCAAATCATATTTTTTACATGGTGTTGTTTCTTGCTTTTCTCCCTCAAATCCTGACCCTCAGGTTGAGAAACACTATTTGAGCAACACTGAGGGTAAGGGTCCAAAGTCCCTTGTAAACTTCATGGCTGAGTAGGGAATTATTCAGGTTGAATGGCTCTTCCTTTTTTGTGCTAGAGGAGCCCCTCTTCTTTCCATGACACCTCATTCTCTGTTAAAGACATACTACCAGGGAAGACATCTACACTGTTTACGGATGTGTCTACCTACGTAGAGTCAGATACTGCGCCTTTTTTCCCCTAAAGGAAGGAAGCAAACAGCCTGGAAGAAAGGCAGCCTGGTCAGGAGGCTCCAGCTGCTTGTTGTCACATCCAATCTTGCATTCCATTGAGATCTGTGATTTATAGGGTTGTGTTTGGGAACGGCAATGCTGAAACTCTGTCTAGACAAGCTTTCTCCAACCTGGGGCCCTCCAGCTGTGATGAGGGAGAAAGCTCTAGAGGAGGCATAGAATCCAAGTGTTGGAAGAGACCTCATGGGCCATCCAGTCCAACCCCATTCTGCCAAGAAGCAGGACAATCACATTCAAAGCACCCCCGACAGATGGCCATCCAGCCTCTGCTTCAAAAGCCTCCAAAGAAGGAGCCTCCACCACGCTCAGGGGCAGAGAGTTCCACTGCTGAACAGCTCTCACAGGAAGTTCTTAGACCCTAGAATCCTAGAGTTGGAATAGACCTGGTGGTCCATCCAGTCCAACCCCATTCTGCCAAGAAGCAGGACAATCGTGTTCAAAGCACCCCCGACAGATGGCCATCCAGCCTCTGCTTCAATGCTTCCATAGAAGGAGCCTCCACCACACTCCGGGGCAGAGAGTTCCACTGCTGAACAGCTCTCACAGTTAGGAAGTTCTTAGATCCTAGAATCCTAGAGTTGGAATAGACCTGGTGGTCCATCATCCAGTCCAACCCCATTCTGCCAAGAAGCAGGAATATTGTGTTCAAATCACCCCTGACAGATGCCCATCCAGCCTCTGCTTAAAAGCCTCCATAGAAGGAGCTCCCACTGCTCTCTGGGAATTCCACTGCTGAGAATTCCACTGCTGAACAGCTCTCATAGTCAGGAAGTTCTGCCTCATGTTCAGGTGGAATCTCCTCTCTTGTAGTTTGAAGCCATTGATCCATTGCGTCCTAGTCTCCAAGGAAGCAGAAAACAAGCTTGCTCCCTCCTCCCTGTGACTTCCTCTCACATATTTATACATGGAGCCACAGACACACAGGTGGCTAAATGGAAGCACAAATGGAAAGCAATTTCCATGGGAAGTTCAATAGAAGTTGGGAAGTTCTTATAGAAGCATAGAGTCATAGAATCCTAGAGTTGGAAGAAACCTGGTGGGCCATCCAGTCCAACCCCATTCTGCCAAGAAGCAGGACAATCACATTCAAAGCACCCCCAACAAATGGCTATCCAGCCTCTGCTTAAAAGCCTCCATAGAAGGAGCCTCTACCATGCTCTGGAGCAGAGAGTTCCACTGCTGAACAGATCTCACAGTCAGAAAGTTCTTAGGTCCTAGAATCCTAGAGTTGGAAGAGACCTGCTGGGCCATCATCCAGTCCAACCCCATTCTGCCAAGAAGCAGGACAATCGTGTTTAAAGCACCCCCAACAGATGGCCACCCAGCCTCTGCTTCAAAAGCCTCCAAAAAAAGGAGCCTCCCTCACACTCCAGGGCAGAGAGTTCCACTGCTGAACGGCTCTCACAGTCAGAAAGTTCTTCCTAATGTTCAGGTGGAATCTCCTTTCTTGTAGTTTGAAGCCCTGGCTCCATTGCATCCTAGTCTCCAGGGCAGCAGAAAGGAAGCCTGCTCCCTCCTCGCTAGGACTTCCTCTCACATATTTGTACATGCCCCTCATCATGTCTCCTCTCAGGCTGGTGGGAGTTGAAGTTCAAAACACCTGGAGGGAGGGCCCAAGTTTGCTCATGCCTGCTCAAGATCCTTTTCATCCTTTCCTCTCAAGGTTTTGTATCTCTATTTGTGGCCAACCCATTCTTCTCACTCTCAAAGATCGATGTGTAAACGTGAGGTGGGAAACCCACGACTATCAAGATGTTCTTCGATTGGAACTTCCAGCTGTACTGGAGAGAGTTGTGGGATTTGTGGGCCCAAAACAACCCAAGGGATGGATGACCCCCACCTGTTTAAACCGATCGATTGACCTCTGGACTAGGAAAACAAATATGCTGAAAGCCCTTTGCTGAAAACAAGACCCAACCAGTTTGTGTTGACAGCACTGCACTCCTGATCCTGGGAGATAAAATGTTTTGCTTGACCAATGTGCTCAATGGTTTTGTATCTAATCATGACTATCGTTGGCCCTCACATTTGCTCCCCCCCCCCCTCATGTTGGAAGTGACTTGAGAAACTGCAAGTTGCTTCTCATGCGAGAGAATTGGCCGTCTGCAGGGACGTTGCCCAGGGGACGCCCAGATGTGTTACCATCCTGGGGGAGGCCTCTTTCATGTCTCCATATAGGAAGCTGGGGCGGACAGAAGGGAGCTTGCCCCGTCTTACGGATTCAGACCACCAACCTTCTGGGACATCTAATCACCTATCAACAAAAAATTGCTCCAGGCACCAACAAGCCACTCCAAACAACAGCTAGGCCTTCAAATGCTAATCAAGGTGGTCAGTTGAAACATTA